>NC_056536.1:28827455-29127455 GCF_910596095.1 Thunnus maccoyii | reverse complement strand
AGCCCTACTATAGTGCTGTTCATTATCAGTTTATACACCAGCCTCCACAGAAGGAGTTACAGCTGTCAAGAAAATACATCTATAAACACTTTTATTTGCTATCAACTACATTATAGTCTGTTATAAACCATTTATTAGCTGTCAATGAATTATTAATTTGCACAACTGAAGTATAATATTGTTCAGATAGTATGTAGGTATTTATTTTACTTATCATGTCATGCACATACAAGTGCAGAGCCCACATAATTAAAGATATTGATCATTGTTCTCTAAACCCCAAGATACAACCTAAAATGTCTTGTTTTGTCCTGAATAACAGTCCACAACCCAAAAATATTCAGTTTACTATCATAGAAGACTAAAGAAACCAGAAACATTCACATTTAAGTGGCTGAAACAAGAGAATTCTTGCTTTTTTTCTAAAAAAAAAAAATAATAACTCAAAACAATTAATTGATTATCACATTAGTTGGTGATTAATTTTCCTTTCAATCAACTAATTGTTGCAGCTCTAGTTGCAGTGGTGAAACATTTGTCAAACAAGAACATAACTTCTTACATAGTATAACATTACTTTGCAACCTAGAGCTGCAACTAACAATTGTTTTCTTTATCAATGAATCTACTAACGATATGCTCAATTAATCAATTAATCAATTATTAGTTTGGTCTCTGAAATGTCAGCAAAGAATGTCCATTGTGAGTCATTCAAATGTCCAAACCCCAATATTCAGTTTACTGTCATAGAAGATCAAGAAAATCTGAAAATAGCTATAATTTAGAAAGTGAAACCAGTGATTTTTGCTTGAAAATTACTCAGACAATTAACAATTAAAATAGTTTAATACATAGTCAATCAAACAATAAACTGATTAATCGATTAATCATCTCAGCTCTATTAGAAACAAAGCACTTTTTGTCTCCTCTCTCAAAAAACTCAAGTTTCTTTACAATCATACGACCGGAAGAAGAAATGACATTTCACTGTATGTTACTATATAATTTATTTCGCCATAGAGTCTTTTACTATAAACAAACTCATCCAGGTGAAAATTTAAACCATCTGACGTCAGTTAAGTTTCTCTCGAGGTTACGGACACTAACGATGTTGCTTCATGACTAATTGTTTTATATGTATATTCCTAAATAAAGTTGTGTTTTATCAAATTGTTTTGAAGTAACTGACATATATAGAAAACCTGCCTCAGGTTGTCGTGAGGCAGGTATCTGTGTGTTTGGTATCTGTGAAAATAACGAAGGAGGGTTGAATCGACGGCAGCTGGTCTTGGACGTCCAAAAGGCTTCTTCAGTTCTAACTGACCGGTGGGGAGTCCCAGGTATTTAACCTCTGGGGGGTCATTATCAAGATCATTGCTCCCACTTGGTTCGTTAGTGCTCCTGGCTGTTGTTACAACATTACATAACTGTTCAGAGCCGTTGGAGTCATCTGAAGCCAAGTGTAAACGACAGTTGTTGGAGTTGTCACATGAGGCCAAATGTGAATGGTCCTGGGAAGAGATGAAAGGACAACATTGGTGGTTTAAAACCATCTCTCAACAGAGGAGGAGGTCTACGACACCCACTTATTGTAGGTGGGTGATAAGTGGTGTCGTAGACCTCCTCCCCTGTTGAGAGATGACGACTTATTGCCCACCAATCAAACCATTCTACGACACTCATGTGACAACTCCAACGACTCACAACAACAGCCAGGAGCACTAACGAACCAACTGGTATCAATGACCTTGATATTGACCCCACAGAGGGGACTCACCACCAGTCGGTCAGAACTGAAGAAGCCCCTCGGATGAGAGGTGAACCTTTTTCAACCCTCCTTGGATATCCATGACCTAGGTGACCGAGAATCTTCACAGACTCCAGCAGGATTTATTTGACCGCGTCTTTAAGCTAAAATAACATCTAACCTGATGATTATCTGTGCATCTTTTTCTCATGGTTCTCTCTGTGTATGTGAAGGATTTTGTTTTGTATGCACTGTGATCATGTAAGCGACTGTAATCCCGATATAATTATCTGTTTGCCTCCAGCCAGAGAGCCCCCTCCTGAGAACATCCACATCTCCTCTCTGCCTCCCAGTATTCCCACAGATCAGGAGTCAGAACAAACTGGAGGACAAGGTAAGAGTAGACAGTAAGAGAAAGTTTTATAAAATGTCATGAAGCCCTTCAGCATCAGACTCATCCGCCATCGCTCTGTAAAACAAGTTTCCTCTGTGTCTCTGAGCTCCTCTGACGGTGAAGAATCAGGCTTTTCTTTTTCCCTTAAACGAAGACGAACTGTTTGGATGTCAAGATGGCACCACATAGATCCAGACTGAGATATCTCAACAACCGTTGGATTGATTGAAATTAAATTTTATCCAGACATTCATGGTCCCCAGAGGATCAATCCTATGGATTTTTATGATTCCCTGACTTTTCCTCTGGCGCCACCAGCAGGTCAAATATTTCACCTATTCAATGAAATACGTAGCTTGACAAAGGTTTGTACAGACATTCATGGTTCTCTGATAACTTGACAACTTTTGGATGGATTGAAATCAAATTTTGTGCAGACGTTTACAGACCCCAGAGGATGAGGAACTGTTTGCCTCACAGACACATTTACTTCGGAGTTGTGTGTTTTAACCACATCGTAGGATTTGCGTAGGTGAGGTAGACGCTCGTGATGTTCAGTTTTTGTAGTTTTTTAATGATGGTCACCATGTTTTTGTTCAGCAGGTGACGTGGCGGGAGAGAAAGCTGTGATAGAGACCACGCACTCACACACAGGGGTCTTCCTCCAGAAACAAGATAATGATCCTGTTTCTAGTACTTACTTTGAGCAGAGGGTCCCTGTTCCCGAGGAGGATGGTCAGGTAATCCACAAATCCAAGTGAAGTGATGCTGATTTGTTGTTTTTTTCAGCATGTAGCACATTATATGAAGTTTGATGTTATTATTAGTGTCACAGATTGTGATCCTCTCTCCTCCAGTGTGGGATTAGTTTCCGTAAGCTGTGGGCCTTCACTGGGCCGGGGTTCTTGATGAGCATAGCCTACCTGGACCCAGGTAACATCGAGTCGGACCTGCAGTCTGGCGCTAAAGCTGGCTTCAAGGTAGGGCTGCATGTAACAATTATTTTCTTGTTTAATTGATTATTTGAGCTACAACATGTCAGGAATGAGTGAAACATTTCTTAGAGGCCAAGGTGATGTCTTCAGATTTTGGACCAACCCAAAAATATTTAGTTTTCAATTAAAGGACCAGTGTGTAAGATTATGTGGCATCTAGTGGTGAGGTTGCCTGTTGAGGTCCCCTACCAAGGGTGTAGGAGAACCTATAGTAGCCATGAAAAATGCAAAAGGCCCTCTCTAGAGCCAGTGTTTGGTTTGTCCATTCTGGGCTACTGTAGAAACATGGCGGTTCTAAGGTAAAGACAACACAATGATTCTTATTTTCTTATTATACACTAATTAAAACATACTTATGAATATTATATTAAATTTCTGCTAAGTCCGTTCTGCTAGATGCAACTAAATCTTACACACTGGTCCTTAAAGACAAAAAATGTCCTCACAATTACAATTGTCTAAAGAGTTACTTTAATGATTAATTGACTATCAAAATAGTTGTAAAATTATTCTCCTTTTTAGCAAACATCCCTCATACAGTAATCTGCTACTTTCATTCTTCACCATGCAGTTATATAAACAATACCAGCAATAATATTTCCTGAAGGACGGATCGATTCCACTGTCTCTCAAACTGGCCAAACACTGGAGAGTTTCACTATACCGCACGTCAAAGTTTAACAAATGTGCTATTTGCCTGAATAAACAGGAAACACATTCTTCATTCATTCTTCTCAATCGCTTAAGCACATATTCTCAGACACTGTCGCAATCCTCAAAACATTAAGAGCAATTTCCACATCATTTTATACCGAGTGGCGAAACACTTTTGTCACATTTGCCCTGCAGAAGGTGGTCATTCATTGAAAATATTTAACTCACGAGTCACTGTTTAAACCGAGACAGTCAAAGGATGAAGGAACTGTGTCAGTGTGACAGAAGACACTAAAATGACGTTTCATGTTATTTCTCATTAAATATCGTAACCCAATAATAAAATCAAATATCCTTTAGAGCTAACTGAACAAATTCATGTCATAAAAACACCAGTTTCAACAGTTTATTCACAAGTTTTTCATTGTTAATGTTCCTCTTTTGGGTGAGTCTCCTATTCATAGTACCTCCCTTATATGTAACAGTTCTGGAAACACGACGGCACAGTAAACACTGATCACATCAGATCACTGAAATGTATGAAACATTTCTGTTTTAAAAGTTCTGACAGCTGGCTCAAACATTGTGAGGATTTACACAATGAGCGTGTTGATGAGTCCAAATCATTGCAAGAGTGGTGTAATCCATTATTGCATCATTTAAAAATATTTGTACTCATGTATTTCACTTCTGTATGAAAGAAACAAGAAATGAGAAAATGAATCATAGGTTTGATAATTTCACATTGTGCTCTGAGAAACATTCTCATTTTCATTCAAAAACTTCTCCGAAGCAACCGAGAAAAACTGTAAAATGAACGAGAGGTTGAGTGAATTTTCAGACCGACCGAGCAGCCTTAAATGTGACTGTTTATCCGCTTTATCTTATCTATTTTTTAAACTTTTATTTATTTATTTGCACGGTAAAACAAAGCAGCAGAAACACAACAACAACAGGGAAGAAGCAAAATGTGCAGGTGAGATTTAGAAACCCCCCCCAGAGGCTTATAGAAAGAATGTCACCTCAATACGCATCATAAACAAACACAGCCACAAAAATTAACAAACAAGCAGCCATCAGATCAAAAAGCAAACATATAACAGGTAGAATAAATCAAGTGACGACATAAAATAATGTAACGAGGGTGTGTGTGTGTTTTGATAGAGAGAGAAAAAGGCCAATTATAGTCAGATATGATCAGTTGTTCACTGTTCTATAGATACCTAATGGAGAATTAACAGAGCCCAGTACAGAGCACTGGGAGGTGAAACCAGTCAGCAGGTCCCATATTAAAGTGGTGTACATCACTGTCAGGCTGGAAAAATGCTTTACGAGGGAAGAGAAGCAGGCTGATGCAAAATATTGAAAATAAAAACACAAGCTCTTTAGCTGATTCCCCTGACAGCCCGTCTACTGCGGTTGTATCAAAATGTGTTCACATTTTTGAGGTTTCGCTCCGCCATTCAGACAAATACTGTAAACACAATGACACACCACAATATGGTTGGCCAAGTATTTTTACACTGATAATGTCCCAGTAGTGTTGAGGTGAATATTGGTACATTCATAACATACTGTATTTACTAACAAGAAAAGTTCTGAGAAATGATTATTATTAGTGATGTAGATGATCAATCAGACGTGTTCATGGTTGATTTCATCTTGCTAAAACTGACAAATACATCTTTAAAAAAGACAACAAAAGAACAGCAGCAGGACATAAAGTAACCAAAATCCCAGATATTATCTAGTTTTATATGAAGGTGAATTGGAGAAGGAGGTTGCGCTTCAATAAAGGGATTCTCAGTGGAGAGCTAAACCCAGAATCCAGTAGGCATGTTCCAAACATATATAAAGAAGGTAGCACAGCTCAAATTTCTAGTCAAAGAGGTCAAAATACCAACATTTCACTTCTTTATTCGGCTCACATCACTAGAAATATGAGATGTGCTACCTTTTTTATATTTTTATTGTATCAAAGTATCAGTATGTGATATATCAGACTGAGAGTCACAGACTAACATAAGTGAAAGTAAAGCCTCAATAAGAGCGTGATGCAAGAATAAAACTAAACTTCCTTTATCATTTTTAGATTCTCCATAAATAACTATGAAGTCTGTTTCAAAAAGGGGAAGTGGATGCAGATGGATGATTAACGGATGATTCGTTTTGTTCTCGTCCCGTCAGCTCCTGTGGGTGCTGCTGGTAGCCACCATCATCGGCCTGCTGCTGCAGAGGCTGGCGGCCCGGCTCGGCGTGGTCACCGGGCTGCACCTGGCCGAAGTCTGCAACCGCCAGTACCACACTGTGAGCCTACCTGTCATATCAGTAATCTCAAGCTGCTGCCGTTCCTGTACAATACTGTTATGGCTTCAAAAATGCAACAATGGAGAAATTGAGAGGCTGTAAGCAGAAGTAGTCCTGGTTTACTGTAACTGCCTGATTGCATAACCGGCATTCAGCACTGTTGTTACAGCCTCTGTAATCCTCGGATTGTATAATCAAAAAAAATGAAATAAATCAAAGCCAAATGATAGCCTGCAATAGTTATCAAAACACTGAGGAAAATGTGGAATCTGTTAAATCCATACTTCATGAATCATTAATGAGGATATATTGCTAAATCCAGCTTGTATAAAAAGCTTGTTTGCTTCTCTTAATACCTGATGATGAAAAGCAACTGGTAACCACATGGCTAAACATCATGTGACCAACCCCTCTTTTGTTCTCTTTGTTTTCCACCACAAAATGCTTTTTTTTTTTTTTTTTTTTTTGCACTTCTGCTGGACACAGAAGCAGCTCCAAACAGATTTGAAGGGGAGAAAAAAATAAAGATGTAAAGAGTTTCAGTATGTGAAACAATTATTTTTTTAGAGACTGTCGCCATTTCTTGTGTGTGACGGTTTAAGAAGTCAAATATTTGTATTTGGGCCTGTTCAGCGCAGCGAGTATTTATGTACACAGATTGTTTCTGTTTCGAAGCCAAGGGTCGAGTTTTTTATTGGTTACAATTATGTAAAGGTAGAAAGGTATGTCTCACAGTGTTGTAAATACCTCTAGAACATCTTTAGATACAGTAAAAAACACATATACAGCACATATAACAACAAGAACAATATACATATAGATACAACATTCATTACACGCATACAAATCTGGAAGCAGCTCACTGAAAACTGAATACGAAACTGATTTCATGGACTTGTGTGAATATATGAACGAACTATTATCTAAATGAGCTTTATTTTATTGCAGTACTGATAGTTCAGACCTAGAACGGGGCTGTAAATACGTTCAAACAGACGTCATGGCCAAACTTAACTTCTCAGCATCTTTAACAGCTGTGAGTGTTCATAAAATACAGATTATTTAGAAGCGCAGATATGTTAAAGTTATGTACTATATAGAAGCAAAGACAGGCCATAATAATTAGAATTCTATAATCAATTAATCACAGACTTTTGTGATTATTTGCTTTCTTCTAAATGCGTCTTGTTCAAAAATAACACAGAATTTATTGCATTGAAATATTTTGTTTAAAAAAAAACATCTGTGTGAATTCATGTGGTTTAAATTCCCATAATTGGAATTCCCAGAAAGTAATTTTTAAACTTTTGTTTCTGTCCAGTTCAATAATTAAAGCGTGTGAGGTTTCCAGTCACTCATTTGAATTTTTCCTTCTTAGATCATCTGACTGACAACAAAAACAAAAAACATTTTAGACTTTATTGTGGATTCTTTGGAGCTTCAAAGTTTGAATATTTCATCTTGAATTTTGTTTTTTAACCAGTCTAATTAGAACAACTTGGTTTTTGTTCGTTTGTTTGTTTGTTTTTCTTTAACTTGACTACAATTTTTAGATCTGAACATTAACCAATTGAATCTGAGCAATTTGACAACACAGTTTTTAGACATTTGACACTTAAATTATAAAGTATATCTGAATTTGTGAACCCAAAAAAACAACTTAAAATCAGTTTTTTTTTTAGATTGCACCACTTTAAATTACCTTCTGGACACAAACTGAAGAAGAAATATTCAAACCTTATAACTTCAGGTAGATAAATGAAAATGTTTCAATGCTTTAAATCTCAGTAATGTCATAAATTCATCAGTATGTGTTTGAATCAATTGAATCAAATCTAGTTTAACTTTATTATCCAAAAGAGGAAATTCATTTGAACCGTGAACATTGATATTAAATAATCATTTTCATTTGCTTCTAAGATTCCTTTCTTTATTTCCATATTTCATATTTTCATTTCCATCTAAATGAAGCAATCATCTGCACTAAATAGATGATTATTTGAATTGATTTGAAACATAATCAGAACTTTTCTCACTCAGGACTAAGCTGTCGTTAACGTGGATTGTGTTTTATATACAATAACGCTGAATATAACATCACATGATACTAACCTGAGTCTTCTGTCCAGGTGCCTCGTATCATCCTGTGGTTGATGGTGGAGGTGGCGATCATCTGCTCAGACATGCAGGAGGTCATCGGCTGCGCCATCGCGTTCAGCCTCCTCTCCTCTGGCAGGTGGCGTGAACAGACACGACATCAGTTAAACGGCCGCTGGGATGAAGTGCTTTAAAACGGCTTCATTACTTCTCTTAATTGTGTGTGTTTTCACTGACAGGATACCCTTGTGGGGCGGCGTCCTCATCACCATCATCGACACATTCGTCTTCCTCTTCTTGGATAAATACGGTAGGTTGTGGTCGTATTCTGTTGGGAATCATTTGCAAATGATGGTGAACCGTAAGAACAATAAATAAAAACATTTCCTTCTCTGCAGGCCTGAGGAAGCTGGAGGCCTTTTTTGGTTTGCTCATCACTGTCATGGCCATAACCTTTGGATATGAGGTACAAACATGCATAATTCTATCAAAGACATTTTTACTGAGCATTTTGGTTTATATACAAATGGACAGTGAGTCAGTTATTGCTTATAGATTCATAGATATGGATAATAAAGGGCTGCAAAGTTCTATCAAAGTGAAAGTTTGTGTTTTAAAGCAAAGCAAATCTTTTCTTAATGTAAGCTGGTAATTAAGTCATCCAGCCACATCTTAACGGTTTTATTCCACTGTGTTAGGATGAGTTTTTAGCTGTAATGAGGATATAAGAAAGAAAAACGTTTAAATATCTGCATAGATAATTAAACACAGTGTCGTTTCTGTTTTACCTACTTGTGTCTGCGTGTTACTAAAATATCTAATTTAACAGTTCTCAGCTGGTCGCCTCCAGTGTTGAATAAATCAATGACTGGAATACAGATTCACAGGTGCAAATATTCATCACAGTAACAACAACACAATATGACAGACCACCCACAATGTGGCTCATTATATCCTCCACTAAACATCTAAATCTGACTGAGAAAATTATAACCGCAGGTGATAAATTGTTGGCCACTACACGCTCAAAGTGTCACTCTCAGGATTGAAAAGCACCAGCACTTAAATTTTCACACATAAATACAACCAGCAAACACATTTGATCTCATTTCCACCCGGGGTTTTGGCTGTGGATTGGTCTTAGCGGGCGACAAACAATAAAAAACAATAATTTTATAAAAGTATTTAGTCACAAGATGTCATCCCAGCTGTTTTCATCTGCAGGCCATGTAAGGCCGAGCAGACAAACTAAACAACAAGACTAAGGAAGCCAGTCTGCTCCAACTGAACTGCTTGTCAGATGGTTGAACAGCGTCTGAAACGCCCTCCTCCCCCAACATTTTTCTGTTGTTGCACTTTGGAAAGCTGCCTGCGAACAATTCCTGTAAATTTCCGAAACCAACAATGTGACCTTCACGCCCACCTCACGCAGGGATTGACCAGGTGTTTGAGCTCTCTTTTTTTATTCTTTACACAACTATTTCTGTCACTTTGCATGTGAACGAACAAGTGCACGCTATGAATGTCACATATTTAAACGATTGCAGGGTTTTCACCTCACCTTCATGATATATTATGATAAATTTTACAGACACAAAACCCAAATCCAAAGGATAACATGTTAAAGTTAAAACAACAATGGTCCCTAGATGTTAAAAGACAAAGAAACACGAAGAAGCACAAGACATTTAACACATTACACTTTTAACAACAGTTTAAATAAAAAATAATAAGGTCTACATCGAAATACAAGGATCTTTAAGTTTGGCTTTTTGGAAAACAGCTATAAACACTTTTGCTTTCCAGCATGAAGTAGTTCTTTTTGAGAATTACAACCATGCTAGCAGCTAAATGCTAACACCAGCATGCTAACACGATGAGTTGTTTTATTTCTTACGTTGATCTGATGATGAGGCTAGATGGAAAGTGAAGGTATCACCAGAGTTATTACAATGCATCCGGAGGGGAAAATGAATGTCTGCACCATATTTAATGATAATCCAACTAATAGCTGTTGAGATATTTTATAATAAACCTCATGATGGTGCAAGACAAAAAATTTCAGAGTCATGACGATGCATAAATAAGGATTATAAGCAAACTATGAATCCATCCAATAGTTGTTGATATTCTATATAATGTGTTCTGTGTGTTTTTTGCTTTGTACTGTTTGTTATTGTGCTGTTATATGTTTTAATTTTAAGGGACTGCTGATGAATTAGTTTAAGCTAACTCTGGTACAGTATATCAGATGTTAACATTTATGTTTAAAACTGCACATTGTCCCAATAAATACAATACAATATGTAGTCTGGACCAAAGTGGTGGACTGGCCAACATTACCATAGCTGTAGATTAATATACAACCACTAAGACCTCAAACATTAAAGGATAGCTTCACAATTATTCAGGCCTGTCTTAAAACAACAGTCAGGTGCCCAAATGAATATTGAAATAGTTTTCTCTCATTGTAATCATTCCTCCTGTTCAGACTAAAGATCAAACTAGAAGATCGCTCACAATGTAAGTGACGGAGGACAAAATCCAGACTTTGTTTTGTACAAAAAAATGTATTTAAAAGTTTATAAGCCTGTGTTTTAAATACATTTTTGCACAGAAGGAGGACTGTAGATTTTGCCCCCCATCACTTACATTGAAAGTTCATTATGAAAGGATCTTCTAATGGCCAGTATGATAATTATAATGAGAAAAACATGTGTTAATGTCCAGTGTTCATTTGGGCACCTGACTGTTGTTTTAGGACGGAACGGACGGGGGGTACTTCTGCTGTTGCCAGGGGATACGTGGAGAGACTGTAGAGTAGCTCAACTAAATTGGAAAATTTTGAATTAATGATTTGATTAAAAAAATAAATCCACATATTGAGTCAGCTATAACAATTAGTTGAAGTGTTATTGCATTTAAGAGTGCATGAAAACGAGTTAGCAGGCGAGCAGAGGAGATGAAATAACTACAACTAACAGATAAATGGTTGGTACGTCCAGCTTTTGCTTCTCCATGTGGTTGTAGTTCGAATGCAAACTCGACCAAACCAAACTAAACACTGACAGTTCAGTCTTATGAAAGTATTGTAGCATCCACTATTATATCCACTTTTATATGATTAATAATAAAGTAACATCCAGTTTGAACACATTTGGAGCATAAATGGTGGTGTTGATGAAGGGGTACTTGAGTTCATCGGACTGGGTTGTGGGGCTACTACGTCTAAAAAAAAAAGGTTGTGAACCAAATGTCTGACCACACATCAAACTCCCGCTCACTCAGCGTCAATCATTGAGCAGGTGGTGTAAAATCTTCAGGTGCTACTGGTTACACATTGTGTATCCAGACTCGTCCTCAGTTATATTTTAAAATATGTCTCCACATGCTTTTAAAGTTGTATATATATATATATATATTCAGTTATCCTCTGCTCCCTCTCTGCCAGTATGTGACGGTGGGACCAGACCAAGGCCAGCTGCTGATGGGGATGTTCGTGCCGTACTGCGAGGGCTGCGGGCCGGTCCAGCTGGGCCAGGCGGTGGGCATCGTGGGAGCCGTCATCATGCCCCACAACATTTACCTCCACTCTGCTCTCGTCAAGGTGCGATCGGCTGCTGGATAGACATGAGACATAGATAGACACCTTTCACAGACACTGGTCACAAAGTTCTTCACAGGCTCACAAAAAAACACAAGTTAAAACATAAAATACCACATGCTACCTAAATGTCTGTCTGAATAGATGAGTCCACAGAGTTCAGAGACTTTTAGGGAGATTATTCCAAAGCTTAGATGCAGCCGACTGGAAAGCATGATCTCCCTGAGTCTTAAAACGTGTTGGGGGGACATTTAGAAGACCCTGGTTAGAGGACCTAAGAGCTCGGCTCGTGGTGTGGGGGTGCAGAAGGTCCATGATGAGCCTGGCCATGTAGGGCTCCATGAGTAAGGCCCAAGAATGATGAATGAATTCTAAAATGAACAGAAAGTCAGTGCAGAGATGTTAAAATAGGTGTAACGTGTGACCATCCGTTGGATCACGTTAAAAGCCAAACAGCAGCATTTTGGATGGTCTGTAATCGGTCCAAAGAAGATTCATTAAGTCAAGTAAAAAGAGAATTACAGCAGTCTAGACATGATGAGATTGGCTATTTCTACTGTGACTTCTGTAACTCCCTCTACACCTGCCTCAGTCAATCTTACATACACACACATTACCCCCGTTCTTGCGTCCCTCCATTGGCTTCCGGTAAAATTCAGAATAAACTACAAGATCCTGCTGATTACATATAAAGCGCTCCATGACCTCGCCCCCCTAGCTACATTTCTGAGCTCCTTGTTCCCTGTTTCACTTCACAACTTCTTTGACCCTCAATTCTTGGCCTTCTATCATCTATCCCCCGCACAAATCAAAAGGTGACCGTCAGCGAATCATCTTCCACAATCTGTAAGATCTGCCGAATCCTTGGACTGTTTTAAATGACGCCTCAAAACCCGTTTATATCGGCGATCCTTTCTATAGACCTCCCTTCTTGTTCCCATGTCCTGTTTTATTTCATTTTGGTTGATTTCTCTCTGTTAAATTAAACTAAATTATTTCATCCTTCACGTATGTATGAATCAACTAATCGGTGAGTCCGAATGTCCTTTTCAGTCTCGAGAAGTGGATCGAACGAACAAGAAAGAAGTAAAAGAGGCCAACAAATATTTCTTCATCGAGTCGACCGTCGCGCTCTTCGTCTCTTTCCTCATCAACGTGTTTGTGGTGGCTGTTTTTGCGGAGGGTTTCTACGGACGCACAAACGCAGAAGTGGTGAGTATTTCAGCTCTCGTGATCTGAGAAAAAGGGACATTTCAAGCCGTCTTTTGGAATTTCATGAATGTGTGTTTTTTTTTCTTTGGCCGCTGTGCTTCAGGTGTATTTTGTATTTTTTTGATTGCAGCATAAAGTCTGCACTGATGCAGGAAGTCCTCATTCACATATGTTCCCTATGGATAATAAAACTCTGGAGGTGGACATCTACAGAGGGGTGAGTTTTAAACTGTTACTATGACACTATTGTATCACATGTGTACACAATTTATAAAGTCAACCTGTGGTTACAGTGACAGCAAAAAGTGATATTCAGCAAGGTGAAATGTATACTGAATATAATCCAATTGAATAAGAAGCTGCAGAAACACTAGAAATAATTTTCAAATATTAAAATGAAAGCTAAGGCTATAAATAAGTGTGAGAATTATTATATATGTCTTCAGTAAAGACTGTTTTTTCAATTTTTCTAAAGAGATAACAAACAGTGATGCAGTTTTTATTTGCTTTTATCATCATCTTATGTTATTCTGAGCCACAGTGATGCAACAGGAGTGTAAAAGCATCGACGCTATCAGGAATCCCTTCGAGAAAGAAAAGAACTTGCAGCTATAATCGTCATTCATTATATATTTAGTGTCATAAACTATCTCTCCGTTTGTTAGAAGCTCTGTTTTAAAACCACAGTGGGAATTAAAAGCATGGGACAATGAAATTATTCTACTGAGCTATAAAAACATCTATTGCTCTTTATTACATTTTATTGTATACTACAGTAGATCTACTAAATCTGCCTATTTACATCTATTTTATCCACCCGAGTCCAATATTCACTCTCTTTTTGCTCTGTTTTTAGTCTCCACCATCTCCTGAGGGAAATATCTGACTCTTTAGCTGCTAAATGCTCCACTGTGTTCACCAGCTAGTCTACAGCTAACTGTGTCTGTTTGCTGTTTGCTAGGTAGTGTACAGTGGGGTTTTCAGAGCTTTTCCTCTGGAAACAGCTGTCCAGTGTGTCTGGAAACGAAATTGACAGCGATGAAAGCGGCGAGAGTGAATCAGAGCAGTAAAGTTTGGGGCGATAAAACCAGAACAATGAGCTGAAGGACAGTAAAATGCTTCATAGAGCCGAGGGGAGCTGCAGAGTTGAGTGATGATTCTCTGTAGCCGCTTAAAATTTCTCTCGTTTCTATGGAAGCGCTGTGGGACTGTAATTGTTTTCTGGTGAACGCAACGCCGCTGAATCTGTTTTCTCGACTTGGTTTTGTTGACTGTCCTCCCTGTTTGCGTGTCTGTCGCAGGGAGTGGTGCTGGGCTGTTTCTTTGGCCCGGCGGCGCTCTACATCTGGGCCGTGGGGATCCTTGCAGCTGGACAGAGCTCCACCATGACTGGAACGTACTCTGGCCAGTTTGTTATGGAGGTCAGTGGAGGAGGGAGCAATAAGCCGTGTGCACAAATACTGACACAAACACACACATAGCACAGAGTAGAAATGTTAGCTCTGTCTTTTAGCATCATGACAAATATTTCCTCCCATATCAGTCAATCATCTTACTGAATTTTAGACTGAATTTTTGATTTATTGTGGCCTTTTGGTAGGTTTACATCAGAAACTCTTGTGTTATTCGTCTTTATTTGTTTCCTTTGCTGAAACAGTAGTAAACAAGTGCAGCTTTCTTGTAAATGTCACATCCTGATGATGTGTTTTTCCTGCCCTCAGGGTTTTTTGAACCTGCGCTGGTCGCGTTTTGCTCGGGTGTTGCTGACCCGCTCCCTGGCCATCACTCCTACCCTGCTGGTTGCCGTTTTCAAGGACGTGCAGCACCTGACAGGCATGAACGACTTCCTCAACGTGCTGCAGAGCATGCAGGTCAGGCCGCGGTTAAAAACTGTTCACTGGCAGCTTCATCTAAGCTTTCACCACCATCTCTTCTATCTTTGTCTGTTTTATCTTTCTAGTATATATCACCTTTTAAGTCACTTTTATCTCACAGTTCTTTATCTTCAAAGTGTTTTTCAATTTATTCTTAAAGTCTGAAATACAAGAAAGAAGATCTTTAATCTTATCTGTGATGTCAGAACTGATTAAGAATCTAAAACAAGTCAAGTTGCTCTTGACTCAGTGCTTCTGGATTTATTTTAAACATAAATAACAGACAGAAAAAAGGAAAAAATGAATGAAACACAATAAAAAAAAAAAAAACATATTACATTTCCTCAGCCAATCCTCACCACTGTTCCCTCCAAAAACAATTAAAAGCACTGGTAATAAGTAGTAGGTGTCAGTAATAATAATCACTGATAATAGTAATGAAACATATTCATTCTCAAACCAGTACATTGTAAACACAAATAAAAGGACTCTCACTAAGACAGAAAAAGCTACAATAATAATTTAAAAAAGCTAAATAAAAATACAATTATTAAAGGGAAAAGTTGAAAATAAAATAAAACTAAATTAAGGAATACAATAGCTAAATAAAGAAGAAAAATACATAGATAAAAATAACATAAAACAAAATAAAATAAAATAAATAATAATAGTAAAATAAAGAAAACAAAGAAAAATTAAAAACAAAACACATGCATAAAATTAAAATAAAAAGGGGAAATTAAATGAAAATAAAACAATAAAACAAAATAAAGGAATAAAATACAAATCTAAAAATGAGAATAAAATAATAGGATATTATTCAAACTTAATTATAAATAAAAAAGGTGTAAAATCATCATTTGGGCCGGTACATACTGACATGTAGCTAACGTTTCCCTTTTTAATGGTCTTTTCAACCTGTCACCACCTCTAACAGGGTTAAGAATGACAATCAGTTTATAGTCAGAACAGACTTGTTTTCAGTCATGAAAATACAATAATAAAGTTTTTTTATGATTTTTGTGTACAGTAAGAAAATTGCTTCTTTTGATATTTGTGATGCGACTTTCCTTTTCCTTCTCTCACAGTTACCATTTGCCCTCATCCCCATCCTAACCTTCACCAGTTTGCCATCTCTCATGAACGAGTTTGCCAACGGATTGTAAGTTTATCTTGATCATAAGACACAAAGTGATGAATGATATCGCTCTGATTTTATTGTTTCTCCTTTTAAACATGTTTGTTCTTCCTGCAGGGTGTTTAAGATCGGAGGAGGGGTGGTGATCCTGATCGTCTGCGCCATCAACATGTACTTCGTCGTGATTTACGTGATTACGTTCAACAGTGTTTGGCTGTATGTGCTGGCAGCGTTCCTCTCCCTGGCGTACCTGACGTTTGTGGGATATCTGGTAGGTAACAGAGCAGATTGCACTGTGTCTGATCTTTTGATCCACTGTAAACATAAACCCTGTCCAGCCAGACCTTCCAGTGACTTCATCCTCAACTACTCAGGCAGTTAAAACTCTGCAGTGATTTTGTATGAAAAGCACGAGTTAGTCGTCTCAGATTTTGCCTTCTAAAGCATCGTTACACAGTATAGTCACGTCACTTTATGATGCACCTTAAATTAAATATGTGATCTTCATCTAATAGAGAAATCAAGAGAATTTGTTTGTGTTTTATTGGTGCAAAACAACAGAACAAGACTTCACAAATGTGACAAAAAAGATGATACAACAAAGGACAGGTATGACTCTTAAAACATACTATATACTCTTGCGTAATAGCAAAAACAGACTAGTAATTGTATGTGCTATAATAACAATAATAATAAAATTGTTTTATAAGTCACACATGTATACATATATTATGTTATGTGGCCACAACAAAAGGGAGTCACACCATGTCAAAGTTTCAACAAAAGATATGTTTATTTAACTAATTTACCAAATGAAAGACAAATTAAAAGGTAACTTAAGTAATTAAAGTGCAGAGTGTGGATGTCAGCAAAATCAGTAGTGATGTGCATGAGTGGAAGATCTGTGTGTGTGTGTGGGTGTTGTAAGGTGCATAAAAGCAAAGTAAATAACTAAAGTAATGTGACCAAACCAGCAGGAGAAATGCAAAGTTGCAACAACTGCAGCAGCTGCTCTGCAGCCAGACTTAAATAAGCTGAGAACACACCTTCAGGTGTTCTGTGTTATACTAACAATCCACCTGCAGGATGAACAGAGACAGGTGAACCACACAGCAACACCAGATGACTCAGCAGAGATCATCACAGTGTATCAGTGTATGTGTATTAAAGGGAGAAAGAGAAGTAAATATAAAAGAAAGAAGAAATTATTATTAAAGGGCGGATTCACAGTTTTTCAGGGCCGTCTTAAAACAACAGTCAGGTGCTCAAAAGAACATTGAAACCTGTTTTTCTTGCTGTCATCATTCCTCCTGTTCATACTGAGCATTAGAAGATCCCTTCATAATGCACTTACAATGTAAGTGATGGGGGACAACACAGTCCTCCTTCTGTGCAAAAATGTATTTAAAAGTTTATCTGAAGTTAATATGAAGCTTCAGTGTCCAAATGAGTCAAATCTAGTAGATATCTTTCAACGTTACAGTGTTTTTAGTGCCAAAGTTCCTCTTTTTGTTACTATACTTCCACCGCAGCTCAACAGGGAAACACAAAGAGGGAATTTGATGCTAAAAAGACTGTAAATGTGTCAGATATCCACTTGATGCGACTAACTCAGACTGCTGAAGCCTCATATAAGCTTCAGATAAACTCTTTTAAGACAGACTTGAAAAACTGTGAACCTATCCATTAAAACAAAATAAGAAAAAGGAGCAAAGATAAAAAAAATTAATTACATTTCTAATCTCTCTGTTTGTGTCTGTGCTGCAGTCGTGGTTATGTCTGATAGCTCTGGGAGTGTCCTGCCTGGATCCGACCACCAGGAGAGGAAACGACACGACCATCCTGATCGAGCGGCAGCCGGAGTTTGACTCCTGAAATCAAAAGTGTGTTCCAGCGGACGTTCGTCTCGAAGGTGCCGCTGTGTGCAACCTAACTGACCTTTTACTGTTTAGTTCCAGCACATTCAGACATCTTTAGCATGAATTTATTTATACAAGAAGTTCATAAACTTCTAGATGATGTTATGATATGATATGTATATGTTTTTGTTTAGAAATCAAGAAACTGTAGTTGCCAATATGTGTGTTATTATCTGTACATGTAGTCACGTCCTAATTAATGATTGTACAAAACAATCACGGTGAGTTTTGCCAAATTTAAAGGTTTACAGACGGGGTATCTGAAGGTCTGAAATGTCTTAAAGAGCAAAAAAAAAAGGCCTTAGAAGGTATCAAAAGTCTTAAATTTCATGTATAAAATTGATATTATATTGTCTTACCTGACGTAGACTATAAAATGTTTTTGTTTTTGTTTCGTTAAACGTTGTGGAGTTTCAGTCGGCACCATCAGACCTGCAGCAAACGCTGTCACTACTGCAGCTACGACTCAAAGTGTCAGTTTTAGCAAAACCATAAATGAGTTATTTTTAATTGGTGAATCCGTTTATCCATTTTGTGCTGCTTATCCAGCTCCAAGTCGCATTGATTTAATTAACTATATCATTAGGAATCACTGTTATATACTGCAAGGAAGCAGTAACGTTGATTATAATTCTAGGCCATATCGTCCCTGCTGGTTTTCAATCATACTTTCCTGCTTTGGACGGCAGAATCCTAAAACAGGTGTTAAATTGTTTTCAATCTGGTATTAAAAATGTCTTTAAAAGTCTTAAATTTAACTCCTGCAGAAACCCTGACAGATGTGAATGAAGTTTTGGTACCACTTTACCCCTTATAAATCATTAATTAATGGTTTAATAAGTAATTTACAGATGCTTTATAAATCATTTATAAGCCATTAATAAGACCTTTTGGGTTGCCAGGTTGTGGAAAATCCTCCTCCAGCATCAACTTTTCTTTGCCTTTTTAGCTCTTTAGTTCAACGAGACAACTAATGTTATTAATAAACGATCATGTTTCTCACTTTTTAAGACAGTGATAAATGTAAAAGTAAGTTGTTAATAATGTTTCTCGATTACTGAAAAGCCATCAGCAAAAGTTTGTCAGTCACCTGCTATTATAAATGTTAATAAATCATTAATAAAGGGTTCTTATATTTATATTTTTTATTGATTTTTGCTGTAAACAAACACAAACAATCTCTGTAATAAGAGAATTGTACAAAATAACCGTAAAACGTATAGAAATGGGAAAAAAACCCAACAAATAATAATAAGTAGCTTCAGAGTTTAGATACATTTTTGCACATAATTAGGACTGTGGATCTTCTAATGGTCAGTATGAACAGGAGGAATGATTACAGCTAAAAAAAAAAACATGTGTCAATGTTCATTTGGGCGCCTGACTATTGTTTTAGGAGAGACTTGAAAAAGACTTGTGAAACTATCCTTTAATAAGCTGTTTATAAACGGGTCCAGATGTCCTTTTACCAGAATGATCAATCAGTCCATTGGAGGGATTTTCCTGCTGATGAAATAAAGAGCTAAAAAGACAAAGAGAGTTAAATGCTGGAGGAGGATTTTCCACAATGAATAAAGCCATTAATTGAAGCTTATAAATCCCCTATGAAGTGTGGCTTACCAGAAAGTGGTACCAACATTTTTTACTTCGGTTAATTTCAAAGCATCACATACACTACCTCCATGCGGCTCCTCTTGCGGCCACAGGGAGGCGCTGCAGGCTGCGAGAGGAGGCCGCTCAGCTACAGTAGATGTCTCACCACAAGAGCTGCTCAAACACAGTCAACACAACACAGACTGAGAGTGACATGGTGTGTTACATCATGTTTTACGTGTTGTCACAGTTTGCACAGACAGAAACGGCGTTATTAGTTAGTGGACAGAAACCAAAGGAAAGCTTTGTGTTTGACTGTAACGCTCTCTTAAATTTCAGTGTGTACGTGTGGATGTTTGTCATGCCTGTGGCGGTGGTGTGTCTAAAGAGTTGCAACTATTGTGTAACTGCAAGCAAGCACTGCTGGTTTCAGTCTTGCTCGAATTCCAGTCCTGAAGTGTTTGAGCGTTCGCAAGCCGAAGGAGGAGAGGCGGACGGACAGGTTTTTCTTTGCATTGTGGTGGGGAACTTTTTTTTTTCCCTGTCATGGAGGCAGAGTTATGTAAGAGGGGAGAGTCTTCCCACCGCCCCTCTCTGTTTTTGTTTTTCTCAATGAGCCAATGTCTCCCTGCCTAGGCCTCACAGCCTGTCCAGTAGGCCCCTTTCCTGGAAACATAGCCTAGCAGAGGCCACTCAGGGGCATGCCTGCGAGGTGGGAGGGGAGGGAGGGAAAGGGGAGGACGGGAGGGGTGTGGGTGGGTGGGTGAGTGGTGGGGGGGGGGGGGGGGGGGGGGTGGGGGTTGCTCTTCCAGCAAATCACATGATTGTAGACCCTACAGTCCCAACCCTACATGAGGCTCAGATGCTGCAAGCAAATTTCAACAGCTAGTTTGTCATCAAACATGATTGGATGTAGCTAATGCATGGCAGAGTGCATGAGGCTGTAAGTAGACGCTGTGGATTCCCAGGTGTGAAATTTGGAAATAGAACCACAAACGCCTGATGGATGGATGTGTGTATCTGTGTGTGTGTGTGTGTAAGAGAGTGATATGTTTCTTTTGCCATTTACGTCAACATCAGTACAAGTTGATGAACCGTTTGTTTGTGTAGAATTTGAGATCTTTTGGAAGTTAATTCACTGTAATTAACTCTCTAAATCTTGGGGACAATCATAGTTGTCAGTGAATTTAACAGTTGATTTATGATAATATGATTGTGTTTGAACAAACAAGTCATGTATCTGTACGTGTAACAGATTAACAGACAGTGGTTGGCTTATTTTTTCTAAGAAGATGTCCTTGAAACATCAGCAATAGCAGAATGCTGTTTTTATTACTGTGGCTTACCAAGAACTGACTGTTTTAATGAGCGGCAACTATAAAAATCATTAAATGTGTTATTGAACTGTAAACAAACAACTCCTCTGCACAAACACAATAAACCACGGACATGGTATTACGAGCTCTGTATGTCAGGATTATTTAAGAATAATCTGATTATGTCTTGTTTTCATTCTTTCACTTTCTGTCAACGATTCAACGGCGATGAATTTCACGTCCCAGGTTTGAGACGTGCAACACTTGTGATTTATTTCCTCTTTCACCACGTGTTGTTTTTACGTGCTCGTGCATTAGTTCTGTTGATTGATGAAAGATGTAGTTTTTTTTTTTCTTACTAGTATGTTTGAAGTCACGTGTTTTTTTTCTAGGACAGATTTTTCCAGGGGTACAACTGGGGGCCTCAACACCAGTTGACCCCTTTTGCTCTCTTTCTTTCTGTCGGTCTGTCTGTCCTCTCAGAGGAATGCAACTTTACTAGAAGAAGAAGAAGAAGAAGTAGAAGAAGAAGAAGAAGAAGAAGGCGAGACGCACAAGAAAGCAGGCAAAGATAATGAATTTCAAGTTGATTTAGTAAACAGTGGCATCAACTTTAAACCACATGACATTTTCCAGCTGTGCGGTCCATACTTTTTGTATATATTTTTACACAGATCTGTCAGTGCTGCCTTAAAATGTCAGACACCAGGAATGCAAACAGCGGGGCCATTCTTGTTTATGTCTTGCATTGTGGCCACTGTGGGCACTGGCTGAGCTCGTGGTGTAATGGGCCCACATGTGTTTGGAAAGGGGTAGACAGATCTCAAATGTGTAGTTATTTCTTGTGTTTGGAATGAGTAGACACATCTAAAATGAGTAGTTATTCCTTTATTAACAGGTTTTTTTTTACTGTTTCTCTCTCGTTTTCTTCAGTTACAAAGTCTTGTGTATGTATGAGGCTCACTGTATCTTTCATACGTGTGTTTTATGTGCTAAAAAAGACAGGTAATATCTTCTGTCACTTAATTTCACATCACAGTTGCTGCAGGGAGAGGATCTCTGTGATTTACTGAGAGGATTTTTTTTTAACTTCTAGGGGATAAGGAGGCACTGCAGAACCTCCATGGTTTAAATATCTGGGGACCACGTTGCCTAACATGATGTCAGACCCACTTCTGTTTATTTGCACAAGGTATAACAAATGTGTTGTAGCTGCAGCTGCTGTGTGAAAAAATGATTATAAAATGCTCCTGTCTGCAGCTGAGAGCGACTTATTTTAATTAAAAACAAGAGTAGCAGCAACTTTTTTGCGCAGCTTTTTCAAATTAATCACTGGATTTAGACCTGAGTAACACTACTTGTAGTCTAAACAGAGCTGATTTAATATTGTGATTGTATTTTTACATGATACAACCACTCCCAGCAACCAGTCTTATGTTAATGTAACTGCATTAAAGGCTGCGTGTATTGTTTCACAAATGCTAGGTGATTGCCATAACATAAGTGGTTTCCCAAAGCAAAATCCCCCAACAATTTTTCGGGGCAAAACAGTTTCTGGTGTTTTTTTTGATTTTTTTTACAATTATGTCACTTAGGGGAAGCAAAAGTGAGAGAGAGAGGGGGAGAGAGAGAGAAAGTGAAAGGAGCCTGGGTCACTGGTTTCACTCTGTCCTCTGTTACCTCTACACATAAAGTACTGATGGACCAAGTGTTTCTTCCAACCAAACCCTTGTGATGTGGACGTGTTCAGTGAAGGCTGTGTGAGTCTTTCAGACGAAGGAAAACTGGAGAACATGCAGTAACATGTAGGTATAGCTTGACTATAATTTCAACTGTAGTATTTAAATTGCTATTATCTACAAGACAGAAGTGATACCTCGTCAGTAATGCACTGTAGACATGCTTTATGTTTAATGTTCGTGACTGGATATATAGGCTATTTTTCAATATTAGCCTACTGAACGGATGTCATACATGTCAACAGTTTCTTTTTGGCTTTCTTAATCAGAGGGTACTATATCGCGATTTTTACACATAAGAACCGCGAATTTTAGGGTTATTGTAAAATAAAATGTGCGAGTAAGGTAAAAATGGCGACTTCTGGATAATAGTCCATCACCAGGTACTGATAATGCACCTATTTTGGGGTAATTAATTACATAATTAAGGCTAATAGTTAATTGTTTATTCAAATTGAGTATCAGTAAAATAAAAAAATAATTAAAAAAGATAAATAAATGCAGATTACAAACAATATCTGCAGACAATAAATTATAACAAAAAAACAAATTCAATGATAGCCTCGCGTACAATTTAGGATAAAAAAAATATAAAAATACAGCCTTTGTGTTTATTTATATGTTAATTCGTCCTCCGTGGCTAACATTTGTTTATTTGTTTTGTAAATAATTTACAAACAACGTGATGTCGTTTGTAAAAAAGCAGCGCTGGAATGTGTTCGGAGCGGCGCGTGCGGGACGGGGAGGAATGCCTTGGCCACGCCCCCCTCTCCCGCGCGACCAATCCGCGCGCGGCGACCGTTTCAAGGCACCCGCGGAGTCCCAACCGTAGAAAAACAAAGCCTCGGATAACAACTAAACTAACGTTTTACACCAAACTTCGCACGGGAATCCGTTTTTTTGTATCGAAACCGACTCTAGCGATCGATTCTCGGCGTTTTTCGTCGCTCTTTGAGGCCTTTCGGGCGATGTTGTTTATCTGTAGTAAGGGGCGGCTTGAAACCGCCCTCCCTTGCCCCATTTCCTCGGTTGTTTTCCTTCTCTCGCCTGGATTCTCCATGTTGTTGGTGCAAAAGTGAGGACTTCGCAGCGACGGGTGAGGGGGGCTGCTCGGCGATATTACCAGTAACTGCTAATCGTAGCGGTAAACCAGAGACGACGGAGCTCAACGGGTCTCGAATAGCCTCCAAAAAAACATCCAAGTGCCTTGCCCCCTCCCCAGGCGGACCTCGGAGAGAAGAACAAGAAAGCGGCGGGGAATAAAGAAACCCAGGAACAAGATAAACCCCACTCTCACCGAGGACTGGTTTACTGAGGCGGATGACAAGTTAGCTCGGTGAATAATTGAGTCGACTTGTCCATAAAACCCAATGAGGGATGCCCATCAGTGCTCGGGGACAGGATTTGAGGATTTTGAGGGCTCCGTGATTGTCAGATGGAAAGTTCTGTTATCACCCAAGTGCAGAAAGAAGACGTTCAAGTGTCACCGAAAACAGGTGAGGCGGGCCTGTGTGTTGTGTATGTTACGGGGATGTGACTAACATCTGCCTGGAGGGGATCGGTATTAATTGATTATTTATTTAATTTTTTTTTTGAATAATGATCAGAAAGCCTGTAGTGCGCCCATTTGACAGTTGAGCGCTGCGGACGCTGGTTGAGCGCGGTCTGAGGCGCATTGCCCCCCCCCCCTTCTCCTCCTCCTCCTCCCCACCCCCTCCTTTTTTTTTTTTTTTTTTTTTTTTTTTTTTTTTTTACATTTACCAAACAGATCTGCAATATTAATCTGTAATCACTATATAATACAAATCAATACAGTCTGAAAACAAAATCATAATATGCGCTCTTTAGTTAAAGCTATTTTGCGCAGAAGCTGTAACATGAGTTGTTTTTCTTCACTGATCACCTGCAGATCAAACATAAAGAGCACTGTTGGGGATAAAAATATAAGATTTAATAACATCCAGCACGTATTTTAATATCATTTCGTGGCCCACCCTGCTTTAAGTTATTCTTATGGTGTTGAATAAGAGCTCAAGTTTAAGTTCACAGTCTCCATTACGCACTGGGTTTGCCATCCAGGGCTTAGCTATTGTTGATCCTGTTTTTGTCTCTTTTTTTTTTTTTTTTTTTTTTTTTTTTTTTTTTTTTTTGCAGTGTGGCTGCTTTACTGTGCAAATCTCTGCCGCTTCTCAACATGTGGTGTTATGATTATCACTACCTCAGTGGTGTGTGTGTGTGTGTGTGTGTGTGTGTAGCTGGTGATCATGGCCAGCTTTTCCCAAAACCAAGCTGCCGTGTATTTATGTCTATCAGGTTCCAGCTTGTTTGGCACCATCCCATATCCCACTACTACCAGGTAACAGCGTGAGGAGCTCCTGTCACCGCAGGCAGCACTGTAGTACAATGTAAACCACGCTGTTTTGTTCATTTATAAACTATGGTTTGGTGTTTTGTTCACATTTTGGAAAGGGGGGGGGGGGTGGTGATGGTAGTGGTGGTGGTCACAGATCAGTGCGCCTCAGTAGCATTAAAGGACTGCACTGTTTCCACGTTTATTTATGTTAAACAGTGAGCAAACAAACAACAGGGTCCGCATGAAAATCATGACACATATTATAGGCTGCTAGGTGTAAAGAGGAGTAGAGTGGCTGTGGATTATCAGAGGTGAAGGGGTTGGGAGGGAGGGAGGGAGGAGAGGAGGGGGGGGGGGGCTGTATAGAAATACCAGGTGCCGCGGTATTGACAGCGGAATGCACAAACACACCCCTCTGCACACGCCCATTGTAGCGCCGTTTCAAAGATTTCGTTGTTTGAACGCTTTCCTTGAGCTTAAAAGAGGCTTTGCCCATTGATTCTTGCTCACCTCTTGGTTATTAATGTCGTGCATGTTGCATTATTGCAGGTTTAAGTCACATATGGCATCCTAGATTTCTCATTCTGTCACTTATAACCTCCCCCCCTCACCCTGTAGCATTAATCTGCTGTTATCTTTCTACCCTTTTCACATGCAGGGGGAGATATAATGTATGTGTTATGTCATACATTGCCCAATACTGTCTTCCTTCCTGTGGGAAATCAATAGGCTGAATAGCAATCAGGATCCACATCCATGGGTTACAAATCATGTGGATTGTATTGAAAGGCTGTTTTAATATCCTGAGAAATGGCGCTGGACTAATGAAAGGCTTCTGTTTGCTTTAAGGATCATTTGATCCTTTAGAGACAAAGGATCAAATGAAGATCCTTTGTCTCTTAAACATGGAGTTGTGTAACACTGGTGTGTCTGCATTATGTCTTCATAGCCTTGAGGGTCAGCGTGGACACTGTAGTTTAACAGGAGCAAAACGTGTAAATGTGCAAGCTTACAGTTAGCTAGCACACTTCTGACCTGTTTATCAACAGTTCCTCTTTCTAGTAAGAAACTCAGTGTGTTTTGCGATCCACCGTGACTCTGTATCGGTGGGTATAAATTCTGCATCTGTTTGCAAGTCCTCACACGAAACACACTAGAGAGGACTTGCATAGCTAAGCTGAGGCCCATCAAGAATGTTTTTTCTCCCTTTTCTTCCCACAACGGCACAAGTCTTGTATGGGGCCGGGACACTCTTTGGTTACAGTGGCTGATCAAAGACCTGCACT
Source organism: Thunnus maccoyii (assembly GCF_910596095.1). Taxonomy (NCBI): domain Eukaryota; kingdom Metazoa; phylum Chordata; class Actinopteri; order Scombriformes; family Scombridae; genus Thunnus; species Thunnus maccoyii. Next base: position 29,101,227 of record NC_056536.1, on the reverse strand, counting down.
GAGCACTGAGGTGTGACTGCGTGTCCGGCTCACTGACTGACTGCGCTGACTGTCAGGCTCCTTCTGGCCAGCGTCAAGGCTGCCAGGCAGCCCTGAAAGGTCTCGGGAGTGTAAAATGGTTGGAATGTTTTCTGTCTGTGTTTTCTGTTGAAGGTACTGCTGAAAAGTGTGGGTTTTCCCGCCCTCTGTGATTATATAACATGTACCAGCCATTTCCAGCAGCAGCAACAGCAACAGCAGCAGCAGCAGCGGCGGCGGCAGAGGCAGGCGCATTAAAAACAGATTTCATGTGCAGGCTGTGTCATCCCTGTAGATAGATGGATGGTGCCTTTAGGATAGGGGAAGCTCCTTTTTATATGTTACAAGCAACTCACACCTAATTATGTGGAATTTCCTTTACAGATTAATTGATTTTTTTTTATATTCCTCTTATTTTTTCTTCTCTGTTTATATCAAGATTTGTTTTGTGGGTGTGTGTAACAAGAAAGATTAAAATAAGGTGGAGCTGACATGGGTTGTGGTGTGTAAGTCAAGGCCCCACTTAGCGTTTTCCATGTCGAACACATGCAGTTTTTACTTGGTTTTTCTCATGAAAGTCTCTCTTTCTCTGCGCTGAACAGGCCAGGTGTGCCGGTCTGCCCTGAAACAGCCTCGGAGTTGTAACATCTTCAAAGCACTCTTCTGTTGCCTCCAAGCTCAGGATGGCCCCAAACCACCTCCACCACTACCACCGACTTCCCAGCAGGCCTTGCTGGAGTCACAGGAAAATGGGGCGGTTGTCAAGGTAACTCTATTCTTATTCCAGCAATATTTCACACACCAGCAAAAACAATTTGAGTTCAAATCCTGCCTTTTTATTTAAGATTTCACTTCCTCGTCGCACCTACGCACACCACACTGCCATAAAAGAGGCGGTGTTTGAATAGTTAGGCCATCTGCAGGAATAAACTGAACATACAGTCGTAAAAAAAGTGCTTATTATTGTCTGCGAGCGTTAATTTTTTTCTAAACTTTTACAACTGCGCACTAAAACCACTACTTCACCTGCTCTGAACATCTTGAAAGCTAACTGCAACTGTCTGCGGATACGGAATGGCTTTGATGTTCGCACTTGATCCTGCAAGGAAGATAAGAACGACAGAGCGACTATCAATCCTTTAAGCAGACAGAGAAGCGCGGGGCAGAGAATGGTGTATTGTGTGCCTCGTAATTGCTGAGGTGGAGAAAAAAAATAAAGCCTCGAGCGCCTGCTGCACACGGCTGGCCACGCCGGTGAACGCTGTCAGCCTGATTAGAGCTTCACTACTATGGAAGGGGGCATTTTAATGAGATGCCATGTTTGCTCACATTGAGGTGTGTCCTCCAGCATCAGGAGCAAACAGGAAGCAGCATCTGTAGGGCCTGGTTATTGTCTGGCAGGCTCCCACTGAAATGAAAGCGAATTAAACATCGGCGCCGATGGGGTTATGTTGCATCATTCTCATTGTTTAGTTGGTGGAAGAAGATTGTTGTTGCTCATGGATTGTATTTCTCTCACTCTTAATTTGCCTTTCTTAATAGATAACCTACTTTTTTTTTTTTTTTTAAGAATGTTTTTAAATTATTCTTTAATCTTAAATAGACGGGACAAAGAAAAAAGGGAATTATAAAAGTAAAATGAATAGAATAGAGCCTGAATCATATCATGTTATCCCCTTAACCCCACCCACATCAGCCCTCCTGTCAGACTCCTCCAGACAAAACAATACAAACTATAATAAATTCTTCACACATTAACAATTAATACTGAGAATTCATAGCAGAAAGTCATCAACAAACAAAGAAATACAAGATAAGAAAGACAAAAGACAAGAAGACAAAAAAACAAAACAGCACGGTGGATAACAGATAACCTACTTATGTTATGTAATACATTAATAATTCATTTCACTTTGCTCATAATGAGCCTAAAATGAAACAAAATCAATAAAGGGGAATCTGAAACTTAAGATTATATCACGGTAACATGTTCTCCCCCACAGCCTACGGAGTTTAACAAGCTGCTTTTGGGGGGAGTAAAAATGAAAGACATAAATATGCTAATTCTAAAGATACGCAACATAGAAGCTGTTACAGGAAATAATTAAGTTCCACACATACGAACCTCTCTAAAAACTCAGTCTTATCTAATTTCCCAGAGGTACAATCAAGTGGCCGAGCTTTGATTTTCATATGAATAACTGTACTTTTGGGACTAATCATGAGCTTTAGACAAAATGAGCACAGACTAGATAAATGGTATAGGTGTATGTATGTGTGTGTGTGTGTTTGACAATACCATTAAGAGTGTGTATTCTCCTCAGGCGTCTGAACCCACCCTCCTCCCTGAGGTGAACGCCCAGGACCAGGGGAAGATATGCGTGGTCATAGACCTGGATGAGACCCTGGTGCACAGCTCATTCAAGGTATTAAAAAACAAAACAAGCTTATCTTTTCTTTATTTCAAGCATTTTTTTTCTAATTTTGTTGTGTTTAGCATTATAGTTTGACCAGGCAACATAGTTATACTGATGTTATTCCAGTGAGAGTGAGAGCTTCTTCCAAATTACTAGAATAAAGAACATCTTTGAGTAACATGAGGTAAACTACTGTTTATCCAGGTTATATATATATATATATAAATACATACTGGCAGCCTGTAGAAGTGGTGCATTGGTCAGATTCTGCTCTGATTGTTTATTAATCAGTTTCTTTACAAAAACCATCACGTGTGTGCAGAACATCAAGTGAATTATATTCTGTTTGTGTAGGCTTATGCACTGTTATTTATGGCAGCGATGTGGAGTCTGGTTCTAAGTTGTTATGTAATGCCATGTGAATGTACACACACACACACACACAGAGCGCGGCGGCTCATGTGAACGAGCAATGCCAACCATCTCCTCTCTCTCTCTCTCTCTCTCTCTCTCTCTCTCTCTCTCTCTCTCTCTCTCTTCTCCCTCCAGCCTATTAGTAATGCAGACTTCATCGTGCCTGTGGAGATAGAGGGGACCACACACCAGGTAAACTACTGTGTGAGTGTGTTTGCTGTGGAAGGGAGGAGGAGGAGGAGAAGGAGGAGGAGGAGGGGTGGTGGTGGTGGTGTTTGTGTATGTACTATGTTGATGTGTTTGCAGCGGTTGCTGAGCTGAAAAGGGATGGGTCTTGTAACTGATCAGCCAGGTTTTTTTTTTTTTTGCTGTGACGGGTGTACGGAGCCCTCTACTGGCCAGATGTTGAACAAGGACTCACAAGTGGAAGCGGATGCATCAGCAAGAAAGATTTTTTTTATAAATAAGTGATGTGCCGTTCGTATTAATGCCTCTGTAAAAGAAGATGTCGGAAGAAAGGCTCGACTAGCATCGTACACTGGACCTTTTGTTCAACTTGGGGCGTAGAGCTACTCAACTATTCAACATGTGGAAATGTGCTTAACTCAGAAACGTGATTCCTGGGGACCCCCCGTGTGCTGGTAAGGAATCTTCTGTGGGCCTCTGCCTGGTTCAAGTAATCCAGGATAGGCTGGTTAACACTGGCACGGCCTATTCTTGATTACTTGTTTCAGGAACGGGCCATCAGCAGCTAAACGGATGGAAAGAAGAAGTTGGTGGTACACGTTTAAAGAGATTTAAATATTCCTGTAACTGTTTACTATGGCTGCAACTTTTTTATTTAACCTTTATGTAACCAGGAAGTCTCTTGAGATACATTATACATACATTATTATAACATTCATCGTGAAACTTATTTATTGTGATGCTTGAATGTTTCCAGATGAAGTCTAGTGTGCATAATAAAAAGATGTAGTTTTGTCAAGTTCAGAGCAGACTCTACTGATACTGAAAATTATCTATTTAGGTGATTTGTACTGATAGCTGTCAGAAACAGGAAGTTTAGTCTTTCTTCATATTTTTAGTGAGTCGCATCCGGTTAAGATGAAGTGAAGAGTTCTTGTTCTAGTGTTCAGTATAAAACACAGAGATGAACGATAGATTGTGTCTAACCTACAGAGTAATGAGTCTGTTATATACATTTGAAGGGTGTCACTTGAATCTAAAACAGTTAGAAATGTGGACTGAACAAGATTTTTTTCTTTCAGCAAAAGGAAAGTCATGAAAAGTTGAAAAATAACGAAAAGACAACCTTCAAACTGCTTTTTTTTTTGTCCGACCAACAGTCCAGCACCTAAACATATTCAGTTGATTGTTATACATGATTAAAAAACAGCAACTCTTCACATTTGAGAAGCTGGAACCACATAATGTTTGGCCTTTGTTTTTAAAATATGACTGAAACAGTTAATCAATTATCAATTGTTGCTCTTTCCTGACGTTCTGTTTGTTTTACAGGTGTATGTGCTGAAGAGGCCGTACGTGGATGAGTTCCTGCAGAGAATGGGAGAACTGTTTGAATGTGTGCTGTTTACAGCCAGTCTCGCAAAGGTATTGAAACAGATCCTGAGATAGATCTTCATATTTTATTCAGCACTAAATATCTTTTTTTTTTTTTTTTGATGTGCTATGTAACGTTTGATCTATCAGATGTTGCTCCTCTGTTTTCTCTTTTATAGACGACCTCTTCCCTTCTAATTAAAGCCTCGTAGTTTGTTTCTTTTGGATGTTTTGATGTGCGGTTTCTTAGCTGTTTGCAGTTTGAGTAGCGTTCACATCCCTCCTTGTCCCTCACCTGCTCCCCTACCTGTCGTCTGACCCTCCTTCAGTATGCAGACCCGGTGACGGACCTGCTGGATCAGTGTGGTGTATTCCGGACTCGGTTATTCCGGGAATCTTGCGTATTCCACCAGGGCTGCTATGTTAAAGATTTGAGTCGTCTGGGCAGAGACCTCCACAAAACCCTCATCCTGGATAATTCTCCTGCCTCCTACATCTTTCACCCTAATAATGCTGTGAGTTTTCATCCGATTCTGTCAGCTTTCATGTTCCTCCTTGTGTCCAAAACAGCTTTGACGATGGTGACAAAACTTGCTCCTAGACGTTCAGGGACAAGAGTTGGTTTAAAAAATGGCGGTGACATTGTGAACTAACAGAACTACTCGATTGATGGATTGATGAACTTTTTAGTGCTAAAACAGACAAATTTGTTTTGACTTTGAAGATTTTCTCCAGCAGCAGCAGTCTGACAGTCTGAGATCAGCTCTTAATAGATTAATAGATCACAAAAAATGTAAACAAAAGACATATTTTCATAGAGTTTAGGTAGCTGGCAGGCAAGAGTTTTGAGAGATATTCAATCACAGTAAATGTTTTTGTGTATTCCTATCTCCTCCTGATTTGTTGGAATGTGAACTGGACACGTACGACACGTACAAGACAGATTCAGGACTGATTAAAATAGTACATCTCTATATTTCTATAAATATACAGCATGCACCTCTTTTGTTCAGAACAACTGCCCGGTGCTGTTTATATGTGTGAATTATTTTTAAATCTGCGGTGCATTATAATCAGCAGTTTTGTAAGTGACTGTTTGTTTTCCTCAGGTTCCTGTGCTGTCATGGTTTGACGACGTAGATGACGCTGAGCTGCTCAACCTTCTGCCTGTGTTTGAAGAACTCAGTCAAGCTGACGACGTTTACACCCGGCTGGACGAGCTTCGCGGACATTAAGCTCTCAAGGGATCCGCTCAGCTCCTTTTTTTTCCCCCAGAGTTCCTCTTCAACTACAATAGAACCGTATATATATCAAGAATAGAGTTTTCGGATGTTCTCCTCGCCTTTGCACAAAATCATCTGTTTAGAAAATTGCATTAGCGTGGGGTTAAGGAAATTCCAAGCCTGGAAAAAACACACAATGGCCCAGCTGAAACTATATAGATCGCTATTTGAGGCCTTTCCTCTGAACCTCAGTGCTGATAATATTGACAACCACTATTTGAAGGCACTAAGAGAAAGAGTGGGGAAACAACAACCAAAGCAGTCACACATCACAATCACTCCAGTTAGTCTGAATATTAAAGTGGTTCTTTTGCCAAAGCAGAAGCCTGCCTGCCCTGACTTGACTTTTGGACGTTGTTTTTATTATTGTGCCTTTTATGGAACAACAACAACAACAAAAAAAAATAACATCAGCTCTTTTTTTAAAAAATTTCCACCAGATTTTATACATTTATTGATTTCTTTTTATAGGTTGTTTTATAAGGAAATCTATTTTATAAATGGTGAACATGGTTCTTCTATGCAACCCAGTTCTGTAATAACATGGACAGTACCTCTCAAGTAGCAAGTCAATAATTGCATTCAGCAAATGTAAACATTAGCCTTATTTTACCTGTAAATGAGCAGCAAAACAAAACTGTATTTTACTTATTTGTATTGTATAAACATAATTTCTACAAAACATGCAGATATACATCATTAGTAATCAGATTGATATTTGATATATTGGTTTTAAGTTAAGTAAACAGGGCGAAGTCTTTACTTTGATGGTCCGTTGAAAGCAGACACACTGGAATATGTTGGCACATAGGATGACCATAAAAGCCACAGTTTTCAGTCTAGGTTTAATAATAGCTTGTTTGTTACTATGTTTTTTTCTTTTATTACTATATGACAAACAACTTGCACTTGTTTTATATTGACAGTGCTGAAAGTAAAAAAACAAAAAAACAACAAAAAAAAAACAAAAACTGTGCCTTTTTGAAATTTCGGACAGAGAATGGTGTTCTGCCTGAACAGAGATTTGTAGGCCTACACACTCTGAGTGTCATGCTGGGCGTGAGAAAACACTGTCAAGAGCAAGTGTAATGCCATGTGGCTGTGGTACTTGCAGTGCAACACTTGAAAATATCAGATCTGATTTTTTTAACAATGTGTGCGTGTTTTTTCTATATTTATTGGCCAAAACCTGTATTGTCCAGTACTTTCGTAATATGCTTCACATTTTTTGTATTGTAATCCATTTGCCTACTTTGAGGCTGGCCTTGTGTTTTAACTGTTTTATCTGTGCCTACATAACATAACACGTTTTGCTGTCAAAGTTCATGGATAATTCAGAAACTTAGCAGTTCAATCAAATCAACAACTACATGTAAATCTAAGATTCAGTCATGCAAGAAAAGTTTTCTTCTTTTTTTTTCATTTTAAATTCATTACAACAAATATTTTGTTGTTTTGGGGTATGTTTCCTGGGTGATATGGTTTTTTTTCTTATGATGTTTAATGTCTGATGCAATTATTGCCTGCATGTTAACAAGTAAAATATGACAATGAAAATGTACCAGTTGTGATGACCAAAAGTATTTGTTTAGACAGTCACAATTTGTCTTTGTGTATCAGAATAAATCAAAAGCTCATTTTGTCTACCTGATCTGACCAAAACTCTAAAAGACAATGTGCTACCGATTTTTATTTTAAAATAAAAATTGGTTATATTTTACTTTTCTTTGTGTGTTTTTCTCCTCTGTGACACAAACATCCTGCGTCATTAGTTGTATGTTCATATCCTCTTATACATCACTTTAAACCTCATTTAAAATCATTAAATCTCTTCGTTTTCAAGACATAACAGTCAAGTCCTGATACATTTTATCGCTAATACTTTAAACAACTTCAATCTGAGACTTGTATAAATTCATTGTGGTATTGTTACTTACAAAAAAACATCTGAATACCTCTTCCACCAGTGATAGTATATTAACAGGTACTAATTTATTAGATCCATATTTATTTCCATAAACAACACTAAGTCTAAATATTAAGTTAAGTTTATATAAAATATACATTGAGCTGTTACGTACTCTTTCATAACTTCTTGCATGCACTATGCCTCATTAGTGACTGACTTAGTTTACACTCCTACACACTAATTTGCATCAGCCCTGAATTTATTCCAGTATTATCAGAAACATATGATCAGAATCCGTTAATTAGCCAAGCATGCAGCATATAACGAATGTTTCTTTGCATTTGCGCCCACAAACACAACATAGAAGAATAAAAATATAAAAAATGAAATGAACAAAGTAGTAGTAAAATTAAATGTAGTTTTGAAATGGGATATAAAACTTGAAATGAACTGTTGACTGTACAAAAGAAATATGGACAAAGAAATGAAATGTATGAAGGTGACAAGTGCAAACATTAAATGTGACGTGTGCAATAAATAAATGATGTAACATTGGAGGTTGAATGCAATGTACAAATCCAGTGTGATGAAATACATGAAAGCGACAAATGCAGGGATTAAAAGAGGGTTGTGAAATGTAAAATCCAGTTTGATAACAGCACGGTTCAGCTATTTAGTGAAGCAACAGCTTCCGGAAAGATCTGCTCTTGAAACGTGAGGTCTTAGCCAAAAATCGGTAAACTTTTAGGCGACATAATAATTAGAAAATCGCTGCTTTGTTTGTTGACGACTATAATGGTTCGTCTGAAATTCACGGGTCGGCCATTTTAGATGTACCGAGGGCAGCGTCATTTTTTCCCTTACCCGCATTCTGCAAGGACCCGCCCCTATTCTGCCTCTGATTGGCTCTGACCTTGATATTATCCTAACTCTAACCAATCTAATTATCGAAGGCAACGAGGACTAGCCAATCAGAGGTAGAGTAGGGCGGTTCTTCGCAGAATGCGGGTGGAAAAAATATAAAGCGCGAGGTGACATACCAGGAAGTGTTTTTTTAATATAAATGTTTCATGTCACTTGCGTTCTGTGAAGAGTTAAAAAAACAAAATTGCTGTAATATACAATGATTATAAAATAAAATACTTCTTAATTGCATTTTTCGATTTTAACCGTTGGGACTCGGGGCTTTTTCTTCTGGGCGTTTCCATGGTGACATCACTAGGCCGCTGTAGGAGCTAACTGACACGTAATATTTATCTCTCTCAAAATACATAACAGAAGAGCAGCAGGAGGAAAGAGACCCAACCGATAGCTTTGAGTTCACAGGAGGTGAGAAGTAGGTATATTATTTCATATTAGCATGTTGTGATAATGTCCTCGGTGCGTCGTATTTTCTGAACAGACGATTGAACGAGACGTGGCCCGTGTTTAACGCTTTCTGGCTAACGTTAGCAACGCTAGCTATTAATAATATGATAGTATCATGCTGCCCGACACTGTTTTTCCGTCTGTCTGACTGTTGCCCGACTTTTCCTTTCTATTCCTCACAATATATTTATATTACTTAAACGGATTGGGTCAGGTAACAGTTAACAACGTCAACGGTAATTGCTAGTATGTTCAGGAAGCATGATTGTGCGCTAGTTTTGTCAACGCTTGACATTTTAGCCTGTTGTGTAATGCTGCAAACCCTCATCTAGCGTTGGCTTTACTACGCACTTCTGTCCCCATAAGGTCCGATCTGTGACCTGCTGCCTGTGTATCATTAACACTGGTGGAAGAGTTACTGGATAACATACTTGGTTAAGTAAAAGTAGCAGTAACCTGATGCATGAATACTCAAGTGCAAGCGAAAGAATCCAAAATGAGAGTACGCATTAGGTAGACCGGCCCCTGTCAATGTTACGGGGTAGGTTCATAATTTTTCAATTTTATCTTAAAACAAAACAACTGTCAATTGCCCAAATAAACACTGAAACACTGGTTTTCCCCGCTGTAATCATTCTTCCTGTTCATACTGGCTGTTAAAAAATCCCCTTCAAATGTGCTTTCAATGTAAGTGATGGAGGCCAAAATTCACAGTGTTTCCACACAGTCATTTATTGCAAAAATGCATTTAAAAGTTGATGTGAAGCTTATATGAGGCTTCAGCAGTCTGAGTTAGTCACATTAAGTGGATATCTGCCACATTTACAATCTTTTTAGCATCAAATTCCCTATTTGTGTTTTCTTGGACAGTGTTTCCCTGTCGAGCTGTGGTGGAAGTATAATAAAAAAAGAGGGACTTTGGCACTAAAAAGACTAACGTTGAAAGATATCTATTTGATTTGACTCATTTGGACGTTTGAAGCTTCATACTAGTTGAGTTGGTCAAATTAAGTGGATATCTCCCACAGTTTCAGTCTTTTTAGTTAAAAAAATCCCTCTTTATGTCTTGATGGATAGTGTGAAATCTTAAAAAGAGGGAATTTGGCACTAAAAAGAGAATAAATCTGGAAGATGTTGAATTTATTTGAGTATTTTGGACGACTAAAGCTTCATATTATCTCCAAGTAAACTTGTAAATACATTATTGCACAGAAGGAGGCTTGTGGAATTTGTCCCCCATCACTTACATTATAAGTGCATTACGAAAGGATCTTGTAATGGCCAGTATGAACAGGAGGAATGATTACAGCAAGAAAAACCTGTTTCAGTGTTCCTCTGGGCACCTGACTGTTGTTCCAAGACAGACTTGAAAAACTGTGAACCTGTTTTTAACAGCAGTGGAAGAAGTACTTTATTTAGGAAAATAAAAGTAGCAATAACCTGATGTAAAATACTCCCAGTACAGAATAAAAGTAGTAGCAATGAAATAAAGTATCAAAATAAAAGCAGAATGACTTGTGTCAAGGTTTTATTGTTGTATTAATGGATCAGTGTTATTGATGCTATATTATTGGGTAGTTTAATCTATAACAATGCATCATATTTTATAAACTGGTCATGCGTTTTATATGTAAAATCCTAATCTAAAAAGTACAATAGTTCCCTTTTAAATGTAGTGGAGTAGAAACGTAAAGTAGCATAAAATGGAAATACTCAAGTAAAGAACAAGTTCCTCAAAGTTGCATTTAGATACAGCACTTGGTTAAATATATGTAGTTGTTAGTTGCTTTCCGCTACTGATGATTAACAAGTGGTTGCACCTGTGCTGCTCTCTGTGAACGCTGCAGGCTCACAGCTACGGTCGGTGAATAGTTGAAATTCTTGCCTTTGACTCTAATCATGTGGTTTTTCTTTTTCAGAGGAGACACTGTCTGATCAAAAAAATCTCTTCAGATCTCAAACCCCCGCTTCCATCATGAACGTGTTCGACCGCAACATCAACTTCGACGCTCTCCTCAAGTTCTCCCAAATGTACGTAAGCACGCGGTCGAACAATGTGTGATGTTAGTCATATTGAACTTTATCTACTTTACCTCAGGTTTCTATCGCCCAGCCCTGTTCACCCTTATCTTTTTCTTTTTTTTCTTGCAGATCTCATTCCACCCAGGTGCACTTGAAGAATGTGTACTCAAGCCTGGCAGTTTGTATGTTTGTGGCTGCAGCTGGCTCCTACGTCCATGTCGTCACACGCCTCTTTCAGGTAATAACTAACAACATACACCGGAGTCCAGGTTGATCCTTTACAGCGAGACAATGATGCCCTTTAGTAAACTACAGATATGAATACATTATCCTTCCTAATCTAACCTCATTTTTAAGTTTTAAATTCCCTTTGGGATTTAAAAAAAAAAGTAAAGGGGAGGGGGAGGACTCAGCAGCCAGACGTTTCTCTGCTCTATGTTTAGGAGATTGTCACTATAATGAGAATAGCTGATCCAACTTAAAGGTCAGTCCACTTTCAGTGAGCCTGGTCGGGTTAGGCTAACGGGGCTTTCACTTCTCCAGCAGTTGGGGAAACAACAGACAAGACTTTTCTTTGTCTTGTGAAGCTGCAGCATTTATTAACTGACACGCTGCATTGTACTCTGTACATTTACTGCCAGACTGACAACTCAACTCTGCTCTGCCCACATTCACCTCACTTTTCTGCCGCTTGCTCAACCACACACTCACATTACACACTGCCCTGTTCCTGTTAGCAGCTACGCTACTCTTGTAACAGGACCTAACCCTAACCCTAATCCTATGATCAGTCCACTTAAAGTAGATAATGTAGTTAACAATAACCAAACCAATTAAATATATGATATTTGCTGTGTCATATTGCACCTCATCTTCCCTGCAGGTTAATGTTTTAGTTCATAAAAGTGTATTCATGTTGTTTTTTTACGATGTTAGTGGAAAGATGGAACGCTTCCGCTATAAAACACTGTGGAAAACCCTGAAGTCAGCAGCTGCATGTGAAATCACTCCCTCATTCACTCACCAGTATAACACACACTCAAACAGTAAATTAAGATTTTTGGACACTAATTACAGTCAGATGTAGAGTCACACACAAGTCATTTTTGCATCTATGAAATGCGTTCGGGATCGTCATGGAGACTCCTCTTTTTGCTCCACAGTGGAGTTTTTTTTGAAGGTTATAATATAGTGATACATTCACACTCAACATGAATGAAACGGTGAACACTAAATATAGTTCACTGTATAGTAAACAAGGAGTGATTTCATTGTTGCCACTCAGGCGCTGAACACATCCTTTTGTTTCCTGTTAACCTCAGTTCATGTTTCATGTGATAACAGTGACAGTTTATGCTGGTAGAAGACTGTGAAACACAGCGAAGAACACTAAGACTTCAATTAACCTTTCTACCAAAATTTGGATGCTTAAAGCCAAAAAAAAATCATATTTTATCTGAAAAAATATAAAAACAGAAACAAACTAATGAGCAAAACAAAGCCTGCACATGTGAAACGACAAAAAGCAACATAAGAACGACTCTGATGTCATCTTGTACCTGCTACACCAGTTTCCATACTGGGAGTATTATAGTTGTTCTCCTGTTTATTAACACTGCAGGCACATGTAAGATATTACAGGTCAAACTACAGGTCTGTAGTTTTAATCAGGAACACAATAAGATGATGATGAGACAACTTTATTCATCCCAAAGGAAATATTCAGTCGTATCTTCCTCCTGTTTCTTCTGTGATGTTCAGAAACGGTTTTACAGGATAACAACAATCTGAACATGGACATTAACCTTTTTTGAAAGAATGAAAAGATAATCGTGCCCATGATTGGGACATTGCATCATTCAACACAGTAAATGAGCGTTTCGGCATGCCTTGACCACCATGTCCGTGTCGTCAGGGCGGCGTGCTGTCTGTGCTCGGCTCTCTGGGAATGATGTTCTGGCTCGCCATGACGCCACACAACTCCGAGACAGAGAAGAAGAGACTGGCTATCCTCGCGGGATTCGCCTTCCTCACAGGTAAACTGATGCAGCTATGAGCTAACAGCAGATGAAAACAGTTATTTGACGTGCGATCAGAGCGTTTTCTGCTAACTTACTGTCATGTAACAACAGTGTTTGTCTTCCTCTCCAGGCGTCGGCCTTGGCCCCACACTGGACTTTGTCATCGCTATCAATCCCAGGTATGTGAACAGTTACTCAATGTTCAACATCTGCATATGAGCAGCTGAACAGCTGGCTGAATGAAAGATAAACACAGAAACCATGAAACATTAAACACCGGTTTGATGATAAGAGTATTTAGTGACGATTGGCGGTGGAGCTGCAGTGATTAGTAGATAAAATTATAAGTTATAAGCTAAACTGGTAAACATTTGCTGCTTGCAGCTTGTCAGATGGGAGGACTTTTCTGTCTCATACATGATCATTTATTTGGATTTAAAACTGCTGATCGAACAAAAAAAGACATTTGAAGACGTCATTGTGGGCTCAAAGAAATTCTAACAACCGTTTCTCACATTTTTCTGACTTTTTACAGACAAATTGATTAATCAAGAGTATGATTGGCAGATAAATCGATATATAAATCTGACTGTGGGTATTTACGCATCTTATGAAGTGTTTTAATTACTTAAAAAGTTTGTTCTGGGTTTTTTTCTCCGCAGCATCATCGTGACAGCTTTCATGGGAACCTCCGTGATTTTCATCTGCTTCACTCTCAGCGCTCTCTACGCCAAACGCAGGAGCTACCTGTTCCTGGGAGGTAACCACTCTTTATTCATTGAGATTTAATTTGTTCATAAGAGAAATAAGCAGTGACAAAGTTCTAACTACTTCTTCTTCTTCTTCTTCTTCTTCTCAGGCACACTGATGTCCGGCCTCTCCCTCCTCTTCCTCATGTCTGTGATGAACATGTTCTTCGGATCTGTGATGCTGTTTAAGGTAGCCGAACCAACATGGCACCGTTCCTCACTAAAAGTTTCAGCCGTGTTTCACGCCGTGTTGTGTAAATCATCGGGTTTTTTTTGTGTTTTATCTCCTCTGACAGGCGCACATGTATCTCGGGCTGCTCATCATGTGCGGCTTCGTCCTGTTTGACACTCAGCTCATCATTGAGAAAGCAGAGAACGGAGACAAGGACTACGTCTGGTGAGGACTCGATCTGTCGGCTTTACATAACCAAACATCATGCAAATACATCCTGCAGTCAGCTGCACCACATGGCTACAATGAAAGACTTGTTCATATGAGTGATACATACATGCTAAATGGGCTTTTGCAACCATGTGCTCTTTATTTTAGAGATATTGAATGACGTGTGTACAGAGTCTGAAACAAACTTTGTATGTGTTGTGTTTTTGAAGGCACTGCGTGGACTTGTTCCTCGACTTTATCACCATCTTCAGAAAACTGATGGTCATCCTCGCCATGAACGATAAGGTACAGAAGTTATTTCATAATCCTGATCTTTTAAAAGTGAAGTCCAGTATGTATTATGTATTTTTCTTCTGGTCAACAATTCATGAAAAGAGGAAGATCGTCTATTAGAGGTGTAACGGTACGTGTGTTCACCCTAAACCGTGACATCACGGTTGAGTGGGTGCAGTCGTATGAAGCAGCTACTGTCAAAATAGTTTAATAATCCACTTGGTCCAACATGCAGAATAATAATTCTAGAGCGTGGAACGTTTTGCACCACTAGCATGCTCATGAATTTGTTAGCCAGCTTAACCAAGTTAGCCTGAGTCACTCTGCCGTCAGAATGACAAACAAGAGACTCAAAACACTGACCGAGTGCAACACTATTATTAAAATATGCTCCGTTATCTCTGTAGTGAAATGATACCGCGCCCCCCCTCCCCTCTCTGTGACGGTTGGCTTTGAGTTAAGTCGTTCAGAACAAAGATAAACAGATTTCTGACGTGTTCAGATGAAACGTTGTAAGAACCAGTTCTGAGAGAGAAAAGTGCAGTGAAAGTAGTGGTTTGGTTCCTCTGACTGATATATTATTATATATGACATCTTTAGATTATTAATAGTGAAGCATCGGTGTTAGAGCAGCATGTTACTGTTGTAGCTGCTGCAGGTGGAGCTAGTTTCAACTACTTTATATACAGTTAGACCATAAATCAGCATAAAACAGCTGTCAGGTGTCTCGACTCCTCTGAAGAAACAGAAAGGATGTTTTACTTTTTCCACTGCAGCAACGTAACTGTTTCAGTAATGAGTTTTGGCCAGTGAGCCATTTTTGGATGTTTACATTTTTCAAAATTAAAGACCAAAATGTTATTTTCTACCTTCCTTTTTTTTCCCTGCTGCACTGAACCATGACCTCAAAACTGTGGTTCATACCGAACTGTTACACCCCCGTCGTCTATGAGCTGATCCCACTAACAAGTCCTGATACATTTCGTTCCTCTGTGTTCCTGTCGATTATTGATGGATGACAAGTTCCTTCATTATGATGGACACAACATCTGTAGTTAATCTTGTTCTGTGGACCGTCCTGCTGCTGAAAACACTCACTGACCCACCAAATGTGTATAAATCCACAGCTGAAAATAGTCCTTAACAAATCCAACACTAACTCCTGTTCAATCATTGTTTCCTAACAGTGATCGACTGTTTTAGCAAATTATTTGGCCTTTTGTAAAAAGAAACGAGAAGTTTTTAAAGATTCACATCTTCGGTGGGAACAGACGAGCTTGTGGCTGAGAACCACAGACAGGCGGAGGAAGTAAAAGCAACCAGAGACAAACGAATTCATTGTTGGTCTCGGTCTTTTTGTGGGATTTCCAAAAACACGGTGGTGTTTTCTTCATCTGTAAACCTTGAGACACACTGAACAAACCACACTGTGTTTTAACCACATTTTTGATTAAATGCTGTTTTTTCAAATATTGGATCACCCAAATCATAAAAAAACATGTTTTCTTCATGTTTAGTTCTGGTGGAGTCGAGTGTTGCCTCGCAGATACTTTTGTTACAGATATCTGAGATTTCTGCCACCAACCGATTCACTGAAAAGTTTTCCTCAAAAAACAAACAAACAAAAAAACCCTTGAATATATGTTTCTCGCCTGCTGTAGACGTCACATCAGTTAAACGTCTTTATTTGTATGTCGTTGACCATCGGAGACGTTGTACATCTATAAAGCACCAGTGAGACGGTGACAGTTCATCCCTCATATGTGGATTTTCAGTTCGCACTATTAGACTGGTACTACCGTCGTCATGGAAACTCATCGACTGATAACGGACACGTGTTAATTTTAGCAATTTTAGCGAGCCCCCCTGAGGCAAATTTGTGATAATTGAGTTATAAAAAGAAATAAATTAACTTAAATGAATTCATTATTTTGTAAACAGTCAGTCAAAAAGGCATCGACTTGCATTTTTAGAGGTTTTAAAAAGGTTGTAAAAAGTCTTAAATTTGGTCAAAAACTGCAGAAACCCTGAATTTAGTTTGTGGTTTACAAATGACAGAAAATTATGTTTGAATATCTGAGTGTCAACATGTGTTTTCAGAAACATTGTCTCTGTTTAATCCTCCAACCTCCCTGTTTTTTTTTTTTTTTAAACTGTTTACTGAGTTCAGCACAGAGTTCATTCACCTCGTCCGTATCGAGGCGATGACACAACTCTCTGATATCTCAAAATTAAACACATCCTCACGGCTCGATGCCACCAGAGTGAAGAGAGAATCTTTTTTTTTTTTTTTTTTCTTCATGATTTGGGTGAACTGCTCCTTTTTTTTTTAAATTCTGTTTGGAGACCTGTTTGTTCGCTGCCCTGTGAAACTAATAATCCGTCTTTTTTTCTGTTTCAGGACAAGAAGAAAGAGAAGAAGTAGAGAAAGTTTGAGTAGCTGGAAAAAATAAAAAAAACAATCTGTCAGAGAAGGCACAATTTGCAACGCACTTGATACTCTTCACTTTGTCTTCATTTCTTGAATTAACTCCTATGTGGTCTTATATTACTGAACTTCCTTTGATTTTTTTTTTTTTTTCTTTTCTGTTCAAACTTACAACAAAGGGTTGAATGTAAGTTAAATTAATGCTTAGTCCCATTTTTGGCTGTGAATGGAGAGTAGACTAATGCTGCAGTGAACATGCTTGGCCTGTAGAGGGGAGCGTTGCGCTATGAAGACTCCCCCCACCCCCCCCACCTTTAAAAAAAAAAAAAAAAAAAAAAAAGAAGCTGAGCAGCACTTCATGATTTTCATATTACTGTTATTTAGTGCCATAAATTAACTACATGATAGGCTCCTTTTTTTTTTTTTTTTTTTTTTTTTAGCGAGTCACGTGAGCTTCTGATACTGATCATTGTTTTATTTGAAGTCATGTAATTACTCACATCCACTGATTTGCTTATTTATAGTTTTTCTTCCTCTTCTTTTAGTGCAGTGTCACAACAACATATGGGTGTCCCATGATTTTGACAACAGATTCCTCTCCTTCCTCCTCCTCCTCCTCTTCCTCCTCCCTTTTAAAAGAAATTTCTCCCCCCCTACTGTAATCGTTTGTTCCCTTTTTTTGAAATATGTTGACCAAGATTTTTTGAGTAAGAATGGCGACGCCTGGTATAGAGCTGACACACACACACACACTATGAACGCCTGTCAGACTGGAGATGATCCACGCTGACACTCAGACGGACTCACAGCCTCGCTGGTTCAGGATTTTTTTTTTTTTTTTTTTTTTTTTTTTGGACGTTGGCTCGGCGGAGGAGGAAGAGTCGGTGCCATCTGTCCCCCTGTTTTCAACTCGGATAGCAAACACAGGCGAGCTATTCAGACCCCTCCCCTTGTAAATTTCTCTAAATATCTGTTGTCTAGAAATTAGTTTTGCCAAATGATGTGATGTTAAGGGTATGATTCTCTTTTTTTTTTTTTTTTTTGAAAGTGTATACTGTGAAGAATTTATTTTATTGATGTAAAATTGAAACTAATAATTTGATACATTTGCTCAAATAAATGTGTTGAACGTACATCTTCACTCTCACTGTGTATTTATGCTTCTTTAAAGGACAAGTTCACGGTTTTTCATGTCTGCCTTAAAACAAACTAAACATTGACACACGTTTTTCTAACTTATATTTTACTGTAATCATTCCTCCCGTTTATACTGAACATTAGAAGATGAATTATTCAATGTAAGCGACTTCTAACGTGTAAAAGTGTATTTAAAAGTGAAGCTTCAGTCGTCCAAATGAGTCAAAATGTGCCAAATTCCCTCTTTTGCATTGCAGCTGAACAGAAAAACACTGTTGAGACACAAAGAGGGAATTTTTTACTAAATAGACAAAACCAAATATATTCAAATAAACTTTTAAATACACTTTTGTGGATGAAGGACTGTGGATTTTGGCCTCCATCACTTCCATTGAAAGCACATTTGAAGGGGATCTTTTAATAGCCAGTATGAACAGGAGGAATGATTACAGTGAGGGAAAAACCTCTGTCTGTGTTCATATGGACACCAAATTACCATGTAAATGTAGTAATACCTATAAAAAAGTTAAAGGTACTTTTAGTGTATCATTAGCAAAATTATTTAAAGTCTCCCTCGACTCGTAAATGTGTTTTTCTTCTTGTTGCTTCATTTGGATGTTTGAGCTTCACGCTGCAGAGTTTGAACACTAAAAGGCTGTTTTCAAGTTAATCTGCAGAATAAGGAAAGTTTCTCTGTGCTCGCTTTAAATCTGAGTTTAAAACGTGAACCTACAAGCAGGATTTGTGATTTAACGACTAGTCCTGGTCCAGTATGCAACTTAAGTGTGATGTGTAAACTTGAAGCTTCCAGTAAAAATAGTTAAAACTTCCACTATAAATCAGAAATATTCACATATTCAAAAATCCTGGATTTTTCAATGAGGAAGAAGGAGTTGATGTTGTTTTAAGAATTTCTAACAAAGACATTGTTTTTCCATTTTAAAAAGTTAAATGTAAAAACTACAAACTATTATTCAGAGTATTTTTATGTCTTTAAAACATGTCTGGAGGGGAACTTCAAGTAAATGCAGTAATACCTGTAAAAATACTCCATTACAAGTAAGAGTTCTGCATTTAAAATGTCAAGTAAAAGTACTTAAAGCATATTAAAAACAATTTAAAGTTCTCATACTGCAGAAAATGACCCTTATAAGTCATACTTACATATATATTGATTTATTATTGCTGATGTGTTAATGTGTAAGCAGCACTTTAAATGTAGTTTCTTGAGCTAATTTAAACTTTTATATCCTGTTGGGGCAATTTAATTTATAATAATGCATCATATTTTACAAATTCATTATATATTTTGTATATAAAATCTTAATCTGAAACCAGTATAGCTGTCAAATAAATGCAGAGGAGCAAAAAAGTACAATATTACCCTCTGAAATGTGGCGGAGTAGAAATATAAAATTGCAGAAAAAGGAAGCGAAATACAAATAAATTTTCGTAAATGATGCCAACAGCCAAAATAACGACTTTGAAAAAATTGCATCCAGACAAAAGGACTAAATCAAAAGATTTTAATTAGAAAGTTGAAAAACGGCAGTAGGTACATAGGACCTCTATCGGCTAGAGAACGAACAGCAACAGAGATGTTGAAATACAAGATATGAACATAATCTACTAAGCGAAGGAGACTGCAAATTTCACAGAAAGATTACAAAAAAAAACCAAAACAAAAAAAAAAAAAAGATGGCTGCAAATGATGTACATTTAAAATAAATAAATAATAGAAATACATATTCATTGAATAGTGTAGCCATTTCTCTTATCTATGTTATTATTGCTGGTATATATTACCTTTAAATGTATTATGATTTAAAACAGACATATTCTGACAACCTTCCTCGGTCGCAAAACAATATCAACATGATCAATAAAATCGTTTTATACATTTAAAATCATGATGCATGGGGGAGTTTTTAGCAATTAAGAATCACAGACATGAACATTCATTTTTTTCTTTCTTTTTTTCTTGTTTTTTTTTTTTTTTTTTTTTTAAAAGGAGCTCCGTATTTTTTTTCCCGATACATTATGTGGTGAAATGACGTCGAGACCAGAATGACGATGTTTTGATACAGTACAGTACGTCGGCTGTTGAACTGTTTCACTGTTTCCTTGAACGACTGATGTCCGTTTACCGGGATGATGAGAAAAACAAAAGACAAAAGTTGCTGAACAACTACCAGGAAGTGACGATTTTTTGTGCTAATCGTTAGCTCGGCCATGCGTTTTGTAGTCCTGTATACATGAAATCGATGAGTCCACAGTCGGTCTTGATTGTGATAAAAGTGAACAACCTATATATCATTCGAGTGGCTTTTGGCTTCATGTTTATTGGGAATCCTGAGGAGAAGTCTTTATATCCATCCTTCCAGTTGCAACAGAGACACAGATGATGAGACAACATCATCATCATCATCATCATCATCATCATCTAACCAGTCAGATCAGAGTTTTTCTCGCGGACATCAACGGGGCAGCGCAGTTTCTTTTCCTCAAAAAAAGGTGGTGGCGGGTCACAGCAGCAGCATCACAGTACAGCCAGCGAGCAGCAGGCGTGTTCAGGGTGCTGCTGGCTCTTATTGTCTTATGGACTAGATGAGCATTTGCCTCTCTGGTCCTTTCTGTCCCCCTCCCTCCCGCCCCCCCCACCTCCCGCTTCTTGGCCGGATCATCCTTGGCTGCCGCAGGATGACAGACTGTCGTACAGAGAATCGCTGAGCGACTCGGGGGTCTCCAGGACCTGAGGGCGGCTCGGGGAGAGCGCTTCCTCCGGTCGCTCCCTGAGCAGCTCCAGCCCGGCCTCGCGGCTCATCTCGGGGACGCTAGGGGTGCGGGTCTTCCCCCTGCGGCTCATCCCGGACTGGGCAGGGACGGGCAGGCTGCCTGGGTCCACCACCCGGCTGGAGGAAGGGCCCCCGGCCTTCATGCTCTGAGAGGAAGCAGAGAGGGAGAAGGGGGGATATTTTAGGTCGTGACTTTCATCTTACGTAACGCCTTCAGGTGCAAAAAACCAGAAGTGGGTTACAGAAATCATCCAACTGTGAATCTTTAATATTCAGCTGATTAATAATTTCTAAAGGGAGAATGTGCTTCAGTGTTTTTACATTATGTAAGATGTGAGAGCAGATTTAAAAATGTATCTCCGCTTTACCGCCTTGCAAAGTATTTTCAGTGTATAAGTGACCCAGTTAATTCCCTTTTCTGCTAAGTTTGTGCATCAAGTCTTTCGTCATTTTCTCAGCTAGTTTCAAATCAGGCTGCGCCATTAAAACTTAAAGAGTAACTACACACCCAGATTCTGCCGGACTGATCGCCGCTCGGCGATGCGGAGCTGCCGTCGGCCTCTGCGTGACTCTCCTGCAGAGCTTTGACCGTCACTAGAAGCTCATTCATTCAATCGCCCTTTGTTTAAAGTGTCTGAGCTGAGTAAGCGGCTCTGCTGCGAGAGGTTCCTCCAGTGTGTCGGTGCGTAGCCGTTAGGGCGTTAACATCCTGTTTTTATATGAATTTCATGACGTAGATAAGTCATAAACGGTCCGCATCGGCCTTGCGAGGTTCAGAGCTGATTTAAAACAAAAGATGGTGCGTTGAGTCATTTTGAACCCGATGTCAATGTCAACATTAACCCCAGCGTTGATGTGTTTCATCACAGTAGAGTCATAATTTAGTTTACAGATGAAAAAACATCTTTAAGTAAGCAGAAACTCTTATTACAGCAAGAAATTTTGGCTCCTGACTGTTGTTTTAAAACAGATTAGACTGCTAATAAACACTTTAGTAATGTGTGAATCATAAGTTGCTAGGAAACTGAATCTGTAGCGCTGACCAATCAGAAGCAATCAACTATGTAAACAGGAAGTAACTGTAGCATTACTGCCACATAACTAAAAATAACAGTTTTAGGGGCCAAAAGATAAAATAAACTTTACTGTCAATCCTTTTTCAATACAGATGTGACTTTGTTGATTTCTGTCTGCATCTCTGGAGAAATATTTAGAATTAATGAGTATTAGTTTACAATAAGAGGGAAATATCTCATTATGCTAAGCTAAGACATTATTTGATCATTTACTCTAATTTTATTGGCGTAAAGGTTTATAATTTGGGGTTTGGTGTGTCTGGCAGAAGTAGGTGTTGGCTAATTATTTAGTAGCGACTAATCTGATGATCCTGGTTTTAATTAATGACGCTTAAATCTCCACTTCCGTTATAACGAGGATGAGATTGAATTTACAAACAGCTGGTGCAACCGGATCCAGGAGTTACAGGCTCTTTTTGAAAACAGATTTAAGCTCGAATCTGACCGAAAGTCAACTGAACTCCCGTCCGTACCCCTCTGAATGGTGAGCCGAAGGATACCGCCTCCTCCTCTTCCTCCTCCACTGCCAGGTACACCTCTGCAGGTCCCGCCGGGGTCTTCAGGTTGGGGAAGGTCCAAGTCTTCGAGCGAGATGAGAACATGTTCGCTCCGTGGGCCTCTTTGTCTGTAGGTGGAGAGATTACGTACATGTACATGTTATCCAGAGCTGCAACAATCAGTTGATTGATTGATTAGTCGATCAACAGACAGTTAGCCGTGATTGGAAACTATTTGATAATGGAATAAGCTTTTTTTTCCAGCAAAAATGGCAAAAATCTTTTGGTTCCAGCTTCTGAAATGTGAGTATTTGCTTGTTTTCTTTGATTTCTATGAACATAAAATGAGTCTCTTTGGTTTTTGAACTGTTTATCAGACAAAAGAAATATGAAGACGTCATCTTGAGCTGAGGGAAGTTGTACATATGTAATAACATTATAGAACAAATGATTAATCGAGAAAATAATCAGTAGATCTTAAAATAATCTTTCTCCTCACATCACAGAGGATCATCTGGAGGTTTTTACTAAACAGAATCATCAGGAGAACAAACGTTTGTCTAAATCCTCATTTTAAAGTGATGAAGGTCGTTTAACTGTTTCTGACTTCAGGAACCTGAACATCTCGTCACGCTTTTAAAACGATGGAGGCAGCTGATCCAGCTGAGTCAGGTTTGTCTGTTTTATTTGGTTGAATTTTATTGGTTGAGATCGTCAGTGTTATTTGTTTTATGATTTTATTATCCATCTTATGTATTTATATTTAAGAATATGTATATCTGATTCTACATTTATTGATTGCTGTATCCTTCTGATCAAATCTGTTTAATTCTCTTCATATTTGATCTATTTTATTAGTTTTTTTTGGTAACCTTCATGTTTTATGTTCTTTGTGCTGCTTCTGATTCTTAATCTCAGTGAGACATTTCTCCTACTTAAATCAAGTTATATAAATGATAACCTAAATTGAGCTGCAACTAACATTTATTTTCATTATTTATTAATCTGCCGAATATTTTTTCAACTAATCGATTAGTCGTTTGATCTATAAAATGTTGTAAATAGCATTATAATTCTTTAAATGTCAACAACAGTTCACCATCACAGAAGACAAAGAAAACCATAAAATCATAACATTTGGAGGCTGAAAATGACAAATATTCTGCTTTTTTTCCCTTAAAAAATGACTAAGATGATTATTTGATTATTAAAATAATTGGCATTTAACTTTCTGTTTATTGACTCATCAATTAATTGACAAATCCTGTAGCTTTAAACCTAAAATTGTCCTAAAAAGTAAATAAATGTGTTTATCTTGGTCAGTGTATGTTTTATAGTTGAGAGGAAACTACATCAAAGTACTAAATTACTCAGTTTGGAAGCTTAATATCACAGCACTGAGTGACCTCTGACGATGTTCTGAACCACCGGATCTCTTCCAGCTGTTATCGTGTGTTCGTGAGGCTGTTCGCACCTTCGCGGATGACGCCGGCGGAGCTTCGTCCCTCCAGCATGGAGCCGTACTGAATGGTGGGAATCAGCTGTTTGTGCGGCACGTAGCACTCCTCCTGCGACGTCAGCTCTCTGTCCAAGGTGCGAGCCCGTCGGCCAGCCCTCCCCGGGGAGCCGGAGGAGTGGTGCTCGGCCCCTCCGGCCCTCGCCTTGGACAGACCCCGTCCCGCTGCACCGCTGCTGCAGTCGGGCAAAGGGAACGTACCGATACCGCTGTCCAGAGTGTAGGTGGAAGCACCGGAACCTGCAGAGAAAAGGAGGAGAGCGACTGTATCATGAGGAAATGCAGAAATAAATAAATGAAATGTTGAGGCAAAGAAGCAAACGTGTAAATTAATGAATTCCAAGTATTTTTATCTTTCACTGAAGCCTCGATCGATTCTCCTCGGGGGCGTGGCCTACTTTATTTACCTTTGATATGCTAATAAAGGTGTGAGCTCATTTATTTCCCCTCAATATGCAAATGATACGTTTCAGTCAAACCCTTATGGATTATCACAGATGTGCAGAGTTGCATTCAATTAAAAAAAAGAGAAGGAATCATTTTATCTACAAAATATACCAAGAGAGTAATATAAACAGTGCTATATTAGTATATATTATATAACTGGATCACTATATTTGATGTATTACATGTAAACAGCATTTTAATGTTGCAGCTGGTCAAGGCTAATAGTAGATAGATAGTAGTTTTATCAGTTATAATGTATAATATTTTATAAATTGATTTTATGTTATTAAAATCATGTAAAATGTTAATCTGCAAAGTAACTAAAGCTGTAAAATGGAGTAAAAATACAATATCTGCCACTAAAATGTAACCACAAATCAAAACTATCTTAAAATTGTACTCTAGTGAATATATTTAGTTAAATTAAAGTCACTTTACGTTTATGTTCATCAGAATTTCCCGTCACTCGGCCCCGAAACAGGATGTGATGTCACGTTTCTGATGTAGGTGATAAATAAATAGTGATCAGAGTGATCAGTGAATGAGAGTGAAGCTGCAGTTTGTAGTGAGATAATGTGACAAACAGTGAATTATAATTTCAACCTTATTATTGGAATATTAGCAGCATGTTCAGTACGATGTTGAAGTTCGACTGTTATTACTTTTGTCCTTTTATAAAAAGCTTATTAAATGTATTCTATAGATTTATTTCTATAGAAACACACATTTTATGTTTTATTCATCTACTCATCTCACCTGATCTATCTGTGTATGTAACAGTCTTTCTGTTGCTAGTAGCAACCACTACTGACACAGATCTGCTCTACTTTGTGTTTGAATCCTCAGAGACAACATTCAAGTTTATACATAATTACCGGGTTTACTTATGTGTAGTGTAGTGCTTAATAAACACACACACACACATAAATTAAAATGAAGTCTTCCTCTACTTCCTCTCTATTTAGCTGTTAATTTAGATAAAATTTCAAGTCTGCCTTGTTTACACTGTATATTTGCTCAGTGGAAAAATAAAATTAAATAGAATAAAAAAGGATAATAACAAGGAGGGTTCAATTAAGTCCAATTAAGGAATCAATCAACAGCTGACAGGGATGAAGCAAAATGATGATGATGATGATTAGTGAGCGTCTGATACCTCAATTTACTGCTCAGAGTGAACTATTAGTGTCTGTTACATAAGGAGGAGTGTTTGTAGTGTTTCCTTCTTTTATTGCAGCTGTTTTGTGATTAATTTTGTGTTAATTTGTAGTTTTTTCTATGATCAGCTACTGCTAATCAAGCTAGCAGCTCTGCTATGTGTCTGCTGCTGTTTTTCTACTTTAACATTCTCATTAACAGCTGAATTACTGTTGTGAAAACTTCAATGTCTTTTACTCTTTTTACTTTTTTCTTCTGGACTCGACTTCCTCTTCGTCTTCCCTGCGTGAAGAAAAAGTGTCACCAGTCTAAATGTGTAATTTGATACCAAGTCCAGACGATCTGAGAGGAAGTGAAAATATGGATATTTTTAGACGTAGATTAACAACCCGTTTATTTATGTGGTGTCTTGTACTCTGATGGGTTTATTATTGTATAAATGTATTTATTTACTACTTACTTTGTGTCGTGTTTCATAATTTTAATTTGACTTGTGTCTGTTATTGCTCGTATTTCCTTTCATTAACTCATCTGTTATTGTTGTCTTATTCAGTTATTTTAAAGTAGGTTTTCTTAAATACTTTTTCTTTATAATCTATTATTATGTATTTATGAATTTATTTATTTTAATTTTGGTATTTTACTCGTATCTTGGTGTGCATGAGTCTCCATATTTACCATCCTGTGTGTTTGTTATCATTTGTAAAGCACTTTGAATTGCAGTCGACTTGTTTGAAAGGTACGTTATCAATAAAGTTTGATTGATTCATTGAGTTTTGTGAATCCTGTTTTCATGTTTCAAATATATTGTTACAATACCTTTCATCTAACTGTTTTTTTAAATCACTTTCATTGAATTTGTTGTTTAATAATGTTTTCACAGTTGCTTCCAGTAAAAACCTTTAAAAGGCGACCTGCCGTCTTCAACCTTTACTGGAAGTGTGTTTAACTCTCCGCACAGACGCACAGTGCAGGAACAAGACTGTGAATCTGGTCTTTATATTCAGCAATTCATTTCCAGACTAGTTCCACACACACACACGTCTGGTTTGATCTCGCTCAAGGTCGTAATGCTCATAAATCTTATAAAATGTGTGCTACTTCTGTCCTCTGACAAACTCCCGGCAGACTCGTCTTACCTGCGAAGTGCTGAGAGTGAACTGAATCTGCGAGGTTCTCATCCGACGTGATCTTTCCCATCCTGTCTGATCCCTGCGTGAAAAGAACAACAAGGTGGCAGATGGAGAAGTGAACGCCCGCTCTTCAAATCAGCATGCGGGGAACGAGTCGAACAAATTAGACGCCAGGTTTTAGGCTTGAAAGCTCAGTATTTTTTTGTCTAACAACAGAGAAGTAAAGAGCTGTGTGACTGCGTAAGTACCTTCTCAATATCGTCACGACTGGTGGTGTGACTGATGATGTCGCCCTGCTGACTAAACACCGGCTTGGAGCTCTTACAGTCGAATGAGAGCCGGCGCTGCGGCACGCTGATCACGTCCTTCCCGTCCACTCTGCATTCATAAAACATAAACAGTCAGTTAAAATCTCAAAGCTTTAACACCTACCACACAAAAGAGTTAGCGTTAGCATTAGAGCTGCAACAATTAGTCAACTAATCGGCAACTGTTTTAGTCATTTTCACAAGTCACAAGGAAAAATGACAAACATTTACTTGTGGCAGCTTGTTAAATGTGAGGATGTGAAGCTTGTATGTGTCATAAATGATAGTAGATACATGGATTTTAGATGGTTGATCAGACAAAACAAGACATTTGAAGACATGTGCTCCAACAAATTATAACAGGCATTTTATAGACAAAATGATAAAGTTGCAGCCCTAGTTATCATTGTTCTCTAACATCCATTATAAAAGGAATATTTTGACGTTTTTGGGAAATATGCCGTGGCTTTATAGCTGAGAGTGAGATGAGGAGATTGATACCGCTCTCGTGTCTGTACGGTAAATGTGAAGCTGCAGCCGGGAGGAGATTAGCTTAGTTTAACATAAAGACAGGAAACAGGATGAAACAGCTGGCCTGGCTCTATCTAAAGGTGATAAATCTACCTAAAAGCAACTTAAAAGCTCAAAATGTACACGTTATATCTTGTAGGGATTAAACAGACAGAGCTAGCAGTGTCCCCCTGTTTCCAGTCTTTATGCTAAACTAAGATAACCGTCTCCTGCTGCAGCTTCGTATTTACTGTACAGATATGAGATCGCTATCTTCTCGTCTAACTCGCACCGAGAAAGCAAAACAAGTGTACTTCCCAGAATGTCAAACTATTCCTTTAAAGCTGCAGTTTGTCCACTTGTCCTCGTTGAGTCCTCACCTGTTTAGCAGCTGTTGCATGAAGTTGTCTGAGCGCGCTCCTCTGTACATGACAGCCAGCTGTCCCTGAGCTTGGTCCATCACCACCTCGCAGGAGTGACCCCTGCCCGACCTCTCCACGTACGCCCTCTCCTCCTCCAGGGCCCTCCTCAGCCCCTCGGCCTTCTCCATCAGCGTCGAGATGTTCAGACCTTCGACACCTTCTTTACACCTGGTGGCCATTTTCACAGAGTCTCTCCCCACCGAGGGGATGTTGATCTTCCACTCCTTTTTCTCATCCTTCGCTTTGGTCGCGTCGGCCTTGCGGCTCAGCGCGGGCAGCTTGCTCTTCTTCAGGCCGAACCAGCTCGCGATGCCGTTGGAGGTTTTCTGCTTGACCTCGCTGCCCTGCCCTCCTCTGTCCTGCTCCTGAAGCTTCAGCACGTTCTCCTCGATGCCCTTCATCACCTTCTGCTCGATGGCGGATTGCGGGCTGGGGACCGGCTGCAGCGGCTTCTCCACCTCGGACGTCGGAGGTCTCGGAGGAGGAGGCGGGAGGCTGTCTCCGTACATCGGATTCTTTTTCCCTTTCCCGCTGATCTTGGTCCTCTCCTCGGATTTGGACGAGTAACGTGGGGCCTCTGTGGGCTTCCCCGCTCTGTGGACGGAGGGGCCCTGACAGGGTTTGGACGGCGACTTAGGGGGGATTTTATTGGGGCTGTTGCTACTGTGAGGCCCCATGCCGGATTTAACGTTATAAGCTAGATTCAAGGAGCCAGGACACTTAATGTTGTTGCGTAGTACCTGCGGAGCATCTGCGTTGGGCGAAGGTAGACCTATTTTGCTCTTGGGGGTTTCTGTTTTTGTTACACACAGTTCTTGTTTAACCAGGCCAGACGGCTGAGATTTGACCCCCTGTTCGTACAGCGGAGTCGCCCCCTGATACTTCAAACCACCGCTGCTAACTTTGGGTTTTCCATCCAAAGAGTCTGTGTATTTTGAATGTCTCTGCTCCTCTTTATGGAGCTCGATGGGCCTCTCCGCTGTCTTACTCCTCTCTTCGCTGTAGGTGACGGCGCCTTCGTTCGTTGTGTCCACCGGTCTTACGCTGACTTGTAAATCCTCAGAGCTCCTCAGCTTTCCCAGTGCAGCCAGTCTGTCTTTGAAGGCGTGATGACTGGAATCAGCCTGAGGTCTTGCTGGCCCGGTCACAGGTCTCTTGGGGATGGAAGAGGAGTCGTTTCTTCTGGCCGGAGGTGGAGGCGGCGCCTGGGCGACCCCGGAGCTCTGCGCCTGCGTGACCTCCCTTACGTCCGCCTCCTGCTTCTCTCTGGTTCGTGAGTAGTTGGGTCGGCTCTGAGCTTTGCTGAGTGCGGATGAGTTGGGCAGGCTGTGATGGTTAACCCACACCGGGCTGTCTGAATCCTCTTCGTCGTCCGATGTGGACTCTGATGTGGAGGACGACGACTGCTTTCGCTGAGGAGGGGGGTTGAGGACGCTTTCCGGTAACGATTTAACGAGTTTCCTCTCACCGCCGTTCGCCTTTGTTTGCGATGGAAAAGTGGTTCTTTTCTCGAGGCTCTGGCTCGGTTCTCCCTCTCTAGAGTTGGTCGACATGTCACAGACATTTTCATAATGAGGGACCCTCTGAGATATTTTGGGTGAGGAGGAAGCGCCCGCCTTTGAGCCAGCGCTGGCTTTCGGTGCAGAGAGGCTGCTGTAGCTTATTTCCTTAGCGGGCGGGGAGCAGGGGTCTTCGGGCTGCGGAGGGGAGGTCGGTGCTGAGTGTGTGGCGGGGTAGGACTCTGACCTGGAGGGGGGTGGCGGGGGCTGCCTGCACCTCTCTGTGGTGGTGGCTCTGCGTGTGGGAACAGGAGAGTGGTAAACCTCGTAGTTGTTGGTGCGACAGGGGATCCTGGAGTTGCGGGTGAGTTGGGGGCTCAGACGGACAGCGGGGGTTGAAGTCTGAGACTTCTCCCCTATCGAGGGAATCTTCAAGAACTTGAGCAGTTTGGACGGGGAGTTGATGGCGGCGGCTTTGACATCGCTGAGACAGGAAGGGCTGGGACTGACGGAGGCGCCGGCTCTCACAGAGGAAGCCTCCAGATCTGTGCTGTCTTTTTCGGGGACGGCTGAGGGGTCGTCTGAGGAGGAGAGCGCCAAACCGTTGTGAACGCCATCGCTCGTTTCAGTGTCACAGAGGGAGATCTGTGCGCTCTCCATCACAGAACCGGGCAGGTGGGAAGTGGGACAGAAACCAGTGAGCTCTTCAGACGCAGTAGCGTTAAGACAACTCTCAGAGTTATCCTGCTCCTGCTCCACTCCCATCACCTCCAGGCTCTGATCGGCTGTTTCTGTGAGTGATGAGTGGGTGGTGGCGCCTGCTGGTTGCTGGTGGGTGTCAGTCTTGGTACATTGTTTAGACGGGGGAACAGAATCCAGTGTTCTGCTCTTACTGTGACATTCGCTCATAGCAGCTGCGGGAGCTACATGGCTCTGGGTGGCAGAGTTGGCTTTTGAAGGACTACAGACGTGGTTGCATGGCTTCGGAGGACCGTCTGGGCTCCTCTTGCAGTGTAAACAGCAGGTGCTCCCTCCCTCACACTTCACCGCCCCGTCGCCGTTGACATGCTGGTGTGGGTCAGTGTCAGAGCAGGAGCAGTGGCAGTGTGTGTGGTGGGATTTGCACTGTAGTGGGAGTGGGTCCGCGGTAGCCAAAACAGCTTCTGTGGACATGAGCACCTGGCTGTAGTCGCAGAAAGACAAGCTTGCGGTGGACGGGTGGAACTTGAGAGGATCCGTCTCCTCCATCTTGCGCAGGACCTCCAGGATGTGTGCTTTCTTCTTGAAGAAGGGAGACAGGGCCTCCATAGAGGCGGCGGGACCACGAGGGCCCGGGGAGGCATGTTGTGTGCGGTAGCCATTTCCCTTCGGACAGAAAGAGATCTTTATCAGCATAAAATTCACTGCCGACACTTCAATGAAAGCCAAACAACTTAATTCACCAAGACCTTTGAGTGCATGCGTACAGGAAGTGAGTGTGAGGGAGATTAGCAGCGGACGTCTTTTTAAAGCACAATAGTGAAGCAAATGTCAGAGCGGTTATATTGTCACACACACATATATAGGTGGGGACTGTGCTCTCGTGATATAATCCATCTGTTTCACTCTTAATGTTTGCTGAGGCTTTGCTGTGTGAGCTTTGAAATAAACACCTTGGCTTGTGCTTCAGTCTGTGCAGGCTCCACCTGTTTGGCAGAGTCATTGTGCAGCTGTGCATTGTAGTCTGGGAGGGGTCCCGCCTGGACCTGTAACAGGAGATTCATGAGGCAATTATGATGACACTGTATACACTACGGGGTATTGTATACACAGACAACTAGGAGCTGCATTGTTCTGACATCTGTTAGAACAATATAGAGCAGAAGTGACAATACTGAGATCTATTACTGTTTGAAAGAATGAGGGTGAAAAAATAAATTAGCAGCTCCGACTGGTGTTGAGAATCAGAGCTGTGCACTGATATTCAAACAGAGATGGGAAGTAACTCAGTACATTTACTCAAGTACTGTTCATAAGTACATTTTTTAAGTGACTGTACTTTACTGAAAAGAGTACTCCACAGATTTAGCGTTGCACTCCTATAAATAAGACTTCAATTTAAAAAAGTATAAAAACAGCAGATTGTCAGCAGAGATTGTCTTTTTTTATTCCAGGCATTCTTCTTCTTCTTGTCAAAACCTGGCACCTACATTACCCACAATGCAACTCAACTGCTGACAGTTGGGTGGGCGATTTGGGTGTGTTATGCTGGTAGCAGCTAATGTAGCCTTGAGCTGCTAGCCTCAAGCAGGCACCAGAAGTCTGGTAACATCAGTTTTTTCAAACTTCACACCCTCAGATTTTTTTTCATTTTCAAACTTGTAGTCAACTAATGCTGACTCAAGTGACATCACTTGAGGCAGCGTATCAGCTCTGGAGCCACAAAAGGCTTTATACAACTTTTTCATATATGCAGTAATTACAGTAATTATGCAATTCAGTAATTATACAGTTCAATCAGTTGAGTTCCTCTTTACATATTTACATTTTATGCTACTTAAATTGGTTCCATTACACTTCTTTGTCAGCTCTACATACTGGTTACTGTGCAGATTAAATTATTATGAATAAAACATATATTCAATGTATAAAATATGATGAATTGTTATAAATTTAAATACCCAGTAATTAAAGTAGTTAAAATGAACACCTTCTCGAGCAGCTACAACATCACGATGCTGCTTACATATTAATGTACATGAAACACAATCATTTACGGATCGTTAAAGGAGGAGGAAGACGAGTTCATTCACCTGGTAGTGAGCAGTGGGGTGATTGGGTAGTTTCTGCTGAAAAAGCTCACAAAGCGCTCGGTTTTGTCTCTCCAGGTCAAACACCAACATCTTCAGTTTGATGCACTCCTCTCTCAGATCCTGTATGAGTAACACACACAGCAGTTAAGATAACGAATGGACGGACCTCACTCTGTGATGAATCCAAACACAGACGCAGAAACGAAGCCTCACGTTACCTTTTGATTTAACAGAGCTTGAACCACGTGGTTGGCCACCTGATAACAGAAGAGAATTTACATTTTAAACTTTCAGAGCAGAATGGATCATTTTTAGTTTCTACATTAAATAACAACATATTGTTCGTCAACTCACCTCATCCAAGCATCTCTCGTAAGCTTCTCTCTGACTCTCATTCGCCAACATCAGGGCAGAATTCTCTGCCTGCGAGGGAAATAACAATAAAACATGTTGCTGAAAAATACTTATAATAGTTCCCAGCCCACATGGACTCACAAAAGGCAGCGAAAATAGAGCTGCAGTGCTGAAACAATTGTCTGACAAAAACTTAACTTCTTATAAATAACATTACATCGCAAACAAGGAACTTTGTCTCCGCTAACAGCTCTTCAAATAAAAAAAAATCAGCCACAAAAAAAATTTCCTAACAAACAACTGAAGTTTTTAACCAACAAACCAGAAGAATAAAATAAATTAGAACGAGTCTTTAAATTGTCGTATAATTAGCTCTAAAACATGAAACGGGATTTCATTTTCAACTCTTTTCTCTTCCAGGAGAAAATTAAACCTGCTTGTTTCTAAATCTGATGTTTATCTGCTTGAATGTAACTTTGCACACAGAGATTTTTGACTTTTGGTTAAATTCTGCTTCACATAAAGTTCGACACTGTTGTTGTTTTTCCATCAGACAATATGTTTGTAATTTAGGGTTTTACCGAACATCAACAGACCAACTTTCCTTGTACAAATAGTACAATTTGCTCTGAGCATCATGGATATTTAACTGTATCCTGTTTTTAAAAATAAAAAAATGAACAAATCATACAAGATAAAGATTTTTCAATATATGGATTACAACTGTTCTTATGTTTACCGTAGTTCTCACTGACTTTGAGGATGTGAGGGACAGTGACCTTCACGGCAGGATTACATGAGTCACACTCAATTAGCCGCTTTTTAATTTTTTAATTAACATTTTTAATTCATATTAATCTCGTGTCGCAGACTGCGTTTCCTCGTCTACTCGCCTCCAGCTCTCTCAGTCGGTCCATGAGCTCACTGCTGTTGTCCTCCAGGTAAGACTCCACGTCCGCCTCCTCGCCCTCCTCGTCCGAACCGAAGTCCTCGTCGCACATTCTCTGCTCTGTCTCGTCAGACATTGTTCTCATCTGTGACACAGAAGGCAACACTGAAACCGTCACGATCTCTGCAGCCAGTAATGCTCACTTCTGCAAACACGAGGCGAGACGTGTCAGCTACTCTAAGTCTAAGTCACAGTACATGTAAAAGTTACTTGTAAAAGTTTGTATTTGTGCTGCACTATATATATATATATATATATATATATATATATATATATACACATATATATATATATATACATACACACACACACATACATATATATAAAATATACTGATATATAGTGATTAGAGCTGCAACGATTAGTTGTTTAATCTATTATCCAATCAACAGAAAATTCATTGGCAGCTATTTTAAAGTCATTTTTCTAGCAAAAATACCATAAATTTACTGGTTCCAGCTTCTAAAACGTGAATATTTGTTGCTTTTCTTCGTCATGTTTGATAGTGAACTGAATATCTTTGAATTTTGGACTGTTGTTAGGACAAAACAAGACATTTTAATACTTTTCTATGAGCTGAGGGCATTTTCACCATTTTCTGACAACTCATAAACTAAACAATTAATCAGCTAATCAAGAATATAATCTGCAGGTGAATAGATATTGATAATAATTATTAGTTGCAGCCCTGAGACAACTGATCTTTTCAATCAAAACTCTGATGTGTATATATAAATATACACATCAGAGTTTCTGACCTCACTGTCGAACAAACAAGACAGCTGCTCTGACATATACCTTCCATTATATCATCTATAAATTAACTATAGCTTATAAATAAATGACTTATGAAACTATGAATTAACAATAAAAGTTAACCCACAACATACGGTGGAGATGGATTTTTTTTTTTTTTTTTTAGCCCTGAGTAGAGCCAAAACCTCTCTCACGCTTCACCGGGTTCAACAACCTCCCGCAATCAGGTCGGGTGGCCTGTGTGTCGCCTGAGAGGCGTGACGGAGGGTAAAAGACGTCCGCCGAGCTTTTCCTGTAGCTGTCAGCACACGCCACACGGTAATAACTGAACAAGACTCAACGTTTTTTATCGACTTGTCTGGATTTTGGCAGCTGGACAGTCAGATGACAACATTGAGGGTGAAACAGGGGGAACAAAAACAGGATTTTTGAGAAGTTAAGATGTTCCCACAATCCCCCGGTGGATATTACACTCTTTGTTCCTCCTGCCACTCACAGAAGGATTTAATAAAGTGCCATGACATTGAGACACTGGCTGAAAGAAAGCATTCACGAATCAATTTGTGTCTAAGGTATCGTAGCTGACTGTATCTGTATCTGTCCCTGCTGCAGTAAACCCCACCCGTCTGGTTCTCAAAGCAAACCAAAACAAACACCGGGGATACCAGTTCACTGAGGTCTGCTTCACATCAGACTCTGTTCTCATCTCCAAGAGTGACGTTAACGTTATTACCACCATTACACCCTGTTTATACTCTGTTTATCTGACAGCCACAACATTTCGTTTCAACACTACTTCAGAGTTTAGTCCTCTGCACGCAGCAACTAAAAACAGACAGCAGCCTGTCCGCGTCAACGCAGCGAAGACATCTAACACTGCAGAGCTCCTTGCTGAATCTACATCACCGTACCTTCTATATACTGAGGATTACAGGGCAAACACATTAATCCGTCCATCCTGCATTGTTTGAGATACTCGGCCTGTGTAGGAAGATAAGCTTTTGTTTTCCATATTCCTCTGCAGCTTCAATAAATCCACAGATCGAGCCGCAGCACCACGCTGAGTGCACAGGCTGCCTGAGTCAGTGAGCATGATACACTGCAGGGCATATGGCTGAGCACCAGTCTAGTAGGCATGGCTCCAGGTGTGTGTGTGTATGTGTGTGTGTGTGTGTGTGTAGGGATGTGAGGGGAAGTAGGTAAGTCCACGTGGACCCAGATCCAACTGTCACATCTTAAGGAGTCATTAGAGCGGATGAGACGAGCCTGATTCTGTGGCTGCAGGCCAATCAGGAAATGGCACAGTTACATGTATGTGTCAGACCGGACTTGGACAGGTGACACACACACACACACACACACACACACACACACTCACACACACACACACACACACACACACACACACACACACACACACACACAAACAAACAAACCGCCGTTTACACATAAAAACATGCAGAAACATTCAAATATTTACAGGGCTGGGTTTCAAACTAGAAATGTGCCTTAGCTCTCCAGGAATGTATCTCAAGTGCTCAGTCAGATTATTACAAATAATAATGATAATCTCATTCTTTGATTTATTTATTTTATGTAATGATTTATTTCCTGATTTAAATAATTATAATTCTTGTGCAGCTGCTTCATGTTGAAGAGGACATAACCTGCACATTTCCAGGTCTATATTTATATTTTGGGGCTCTACTGGAATATCTTTGCATGATTTACAATTAAGTAAAACTCCTTATTTATCTTATTCTGGCTCTTCATGCAGCCCTTCAGTTCAGCCTCTGTCTGAAACAGGACATTTTAGTTCCTGTCTCTTTAAAGACCCCCTTCCCAATGAGCCCAGTCTGTTCTGATTGGTTTCTGGTTTCTGACCCCCACCGACTTCCGCCAGCTCCGGATGCTACGTAAACAAACAGTATTAGTAGAGTTTCACTTGTTTTTCTAGTTCTTTACTCAAAATGGGAACTTCTCAAATACATCCGTACATGTTCAGACCTGAATCTGATCTGAAATATGCGAGTGAACAACGCAAACAACACATTTAACAACCTTAGCTACAGAGACTACAGATCGGACGGCCGTTTGGAGACATGTGAGAACAATCTGACGTCATCACAAGGAGAAAGTAGAGGAAGCATATACAGACATACGTTCACCTCAAGTTTTATAACAGTATAAAAATAACATGCATTTGAGATGTTTGGCATATTTTGTTAAAGGGTAAGTCTGGTGTTTGTTATTGTCTACAAATACAATGACTAAAACCAGAAGTTAGTTCATCTGTGTAGCCAAAGCCTGACATACAGTATCTTCTTCCTCTACTTCACACACCTACTTTATTGACCAAAACTATTAAGAAGACTACGAGTCTACAGTTATGATAGCAGCTTGGTGCTAGTATGACTTTGTGAGTCCATGGCTTACTTTAAGTGAGTCAGCATGCTAACATTTGCTAATTAGCCTTTAACACAAAGCAGAGCTGAGGCTGATGGGAACGTCATGGATGTTTGGACAAAGTTTCATGGCAATCTGATATTTCTCAAGACATTTCACTCATAATAACTCATAAATGTGAACCTCATAGTGGCGCTGGAGGAAATGTCAGAGAATCGTCAAAGTCATTAAGATTCATATAAAAAAGTATAAAATTTCACAGCGATCCATCCAGAAGTTGTCGAGATGTTCGTAGGAACTGATGTGCTTGGAGCCGAGAGCCACAGACAGACAGCAGTATTTTATTTAACTTTAATGTAACAGTAGTTTATTTAGTAGTTTACAGTAGTTTAGAGGAGATTTCAAAATATAGATATACATATTATGTATCACGATACAGCCTAAAAATATTGAAATATTATCTTATTTATAGGCCATATCACCAGGCTCTACATTCAATCAGTTAGAAAAGTTTGGTTCAACTCATTGGACTTGTAGTTTTAATCTTTATTTATTCATCTCTTTAGTTAATGTTTAGTTTTGTCTCTTCTGTCTTCTTGTTTTACTCATCGTTTTATTTTCATTTATATTTATGTTGCTGTTGGGTCTTATTGTTTAGCTCATGTGTTCTTGTTCTTGTGAGGGATAGGGGAATAAAAAAAAGGGAGAAATATTTGCTGTATATGTCATCGTATACACCAGCTTTGTCCTTTAAATTAAAAAAAAAGCATTTTGTAGTAAAACATTTTAATAGTCCTCAGTGTTAAGTGTCAAAAATATATCATTTTGGTTATCATATTGGCATCAGTATAGAAAAACTCCCCATAACCGAGCCCTGAATATCTACATAACACACACACAAAGTATAAAACACTGCTGGGAAAAAGCTTCAAACAGTTTCATAAGTAATCAGTAAAGACCTGCCAGGCTTTGTGTAACGAGAGCTGTCTGCAAAGCGTTTACAGGAAGATTATTGAACATCGGCGGCCTGCAGATCGCAAACACTCGACTGACAAATCTGAGCAGCACCGTCCAAAAGTATAGGGCGCTTATTGAGCCGCGATTGACTGAGCGCAGCCGGATCCACGCGTATAATGGAGGTCTGATCAATGCGGCCCATCTAAGAACGGAAGCAGATATTAGCCATCCGTTTGACCTTGGATCCAGGAACGTTACTGAGTGGTTATAAATACCAGCTTTTTTTTCTCTCTCTTCGCTAATGCACATTAAAGCTCCGGGCAGCAGGGTCAAGAAACATGCACCCATCTCTCTCTCTCTCTCTCGCTCTCTCTCTGTCGCTGTGTGTGTTTTTTGCGAACATTCACATGTAAATTACAGCGTGGAGCAAAAAGACAACAAAAGTGATGCTAAATATAACATGAAACTGTGGTGCTGCCGCCACCGCCGCTGCCGCCGCTACTGCTGCTGCTGCTGCTGTGGTTTCCTTTGATGTGCAGAGTTAACGTCACAAGCTTCGTTGAGAAAAAAAAAAAAAAAAAAAAAAAAAAAACGCCGCTAGAAAGAAGCATCTCTTAAAACGAGTCGCGTCCAACAGGCCTTCACATCTAAAAAAATGACTCCTGACGTCCGATCAAAAGGGCCGATCGACTGATGAAGGGTTCGGTTGTTATTAATGTCTGAATTAACATCCTCCGGAGAGCAAAAGAAACAGCGAGGGGAGTCCGGGCCAGCAGTATTGTCACGGTGGTGCTTTAGGAGACTGTGACTGGCCTGAAACTGAAAGCACACAGAGGCTCATTGACAGGGCGAAAGGAGAGGCTCAGTGTGTCCCAGCGGGGCAGCAGTGCCAGGGAGCTCCTTCCACTGAGCTCTGCTGGCAGACTTACAGCCGCTGGTGCTGTCAGGAGCCCAACACAGAGGGAGAGAGAGAGAGGGAGAGAGAGAAAGCCACAAGGGGAATGCAAAGAGAGTTAATGTTGTTGCTCTGCTGAGTGCGCTGCTGAGTGGCCTCGCCGCCTGGCAGATTGTGCTTTTTTATCCTCCTCCTATGGAACGACGGGGAGGACATCTGTATTCATTACAGAGAGGAAAACACCATAAAAAAACACACACACAAACGTCTTTATATCCTATTTCAGTCTGCGTGCTGTGATAGGACCGGAGACTGTGATGTGAATGAATCTCACTCTCGCGTCCACTGGAGCGAGATAAGGACGACGTCGGCTTGTGCGTTTATTTACATCTTACTGGTCTGATTGCTGGAGCCGTTCTCAGACACACAATTTAGTTATTTTAGGACGTTCGATGGAATGCGGCGATAAGGAAAAGGAGAAACATGTTTAAAAGGAGCGAAGAGCAAAACAAATTTTATAGATAAGCGGACAAACAAATGATTTGGATGAGAAAAATAGAGTAAATTAACTTAGCAGCGAATGAAACGGCCTCATAAGATAACCATCAGTGGAAACACAAGTGTAATATTTGCCCTCAAACTTTATGCACGCCAGCTAACAACAACAATGTGGTTCCTTCTGCAGAACATTCGCAATTATCAGGTCATTTAAAGAGTTTTTGTTTTGTTTCTATGACGATGAAAAGGAAGAGATGTACCAGAAAGAGCGAGGATGCTGTAATTGATAATAAAAATGGAGGAAAAAAAGGGCAAAACAGATAAGAATGGAGGTCAAAGTCAGCACTGAGCTTTGTTTTGTTTTTGAAAATCAAGCCTTCTCACAACACAGACATGAAATCATGGCTTTGGCCGAATGTAAACAAAGTGCAGTGAAGCGCAGCGATCGCAGCTTAAAGATCCAATTGCTCAACAAAACATGCGGGATCATGTGTTGGCCTCTGAGCCGGCTGAGCATGTGGTGCTTTTGTACACCCTGAAATGACTCAAAGGGATACCTGTTCATAGAAAAAAATGTGAGCTGTGAGGACACTTCATCAGAAAACAAAGTGTAACTTGACACCAGAGGAAAACTATTGTCTCATGTTCTGTAAATAAATAGCTTCAGTGTCCTTTAAACAAATCACCCAGCGGCGGCGGCGGCTGCTGCTGCAAAGGTTGGTTCAACTTTTCACGGGTGTGCGGCGCTGACACTTTTTCATTTCCAGTCGAGCAAGTATCAACCGATCAGCCTGATAACAAACTAGCAGAGTCACACGGGAGAGGCTGCGACGGAGTCACAAGCAAATCAATCGATTCATCTTCACCTCGCTCTGATCAGCTGATTGTCACTACAAACTGTCACATCCTCTGCTGATAACTAACAGCAGAGACTATTAGACAATTAATCAATCAGTGGATCATCAGAAAATTAATCATCGTTTCATTATTCAGTTAAAAACGCCAAATGATCTCTGGTTCCAGCTTCTCAGATGAGAACATTTGCTGCTTTTCTCTGTTTTATATGATTTTAAAATAAAAATCTTCAGATGTTCAGACAAAACAAGCAACTTGAAGACGTCACCTTGGACTTTTTTAACTACTGTCTGATGTTTTCTAGACTAAACAAGTAATTGATTAATTGAGAAAACAACAACAACAACACTAAGAATGAAAAAATCAGCCCTAAAGCAGTCTGACATCATCACTGTTGCACTCTGGGAACTTGTAATGGACATTTTTTTACTATTCTGACGTTTTACCGACAAAATAACTCAATTTACAGATTATTGGATGATGGAGATAATCATTAGTAGCATCCCTAGTAAAGTGACAAACTGAGAAATTGCCTCATTTTGAGTCTTGCATTGTTTTTTTTCAAATTGACACGCAAACACGCTCACCTGTGGTTTCAGCTCTCAGTTATGATCCTTGAAGAGGAGTCAGTCTCCTGTCAGGCACCACTGTCTCCCAACAACACAACCGAGGAGCTGAAGGAGGAAAAAAAAAAAATCACATTTCAGTAAACTCTCTTCTTCTTCCTCCACCGAGGTTTTTTGGCGAGAGCAACCTCCTGACATTTCTGCCAATCCTATTTGTGTCTCGCTGTGAATCATAAGACAGAAACCACAAGATTTGGCCGCGTGTGAGGTAGATCTTGAAAAGTTGGACGGCAGGAGTTTTGAGAGCCGGTGGCGTCAGGTGGTTTCGAGACCAATGTCACCTCTGTGCTGTCGGCCGTGGCAGGCGAAAGGCTGCGGCTTTTTTCCTCCGCTCTGCCAGTGAGTGAACAGGAAACCGGGAGGAGAGGAAGACGCTCCATTGCCCTC
This sequence comes from Thunnus maccoyii, assembly GCF_910596095.1. Classification (NCBI taxonomy): domain Eukaryota; kingdom Metazoa; phylum Chordata; class Actinopteri; order Scombriformes; family Scombridae; genus Thunnus; species Thunnus maccoyii. The sequence goes on along the minus strand of NC_056536.1, from coordinate 29,060,389 downwards.
GGGAGATACCAGCGCTCGGCAGACGCCAGTGATGCCGCGACCGCAAGCCCCCGCTCTATTCTATCTCGCTCTCTTCCTCGATCTCCCCCCCCCCACCTCCCCCCTCCTCTCGTCTTTCCTTTCATCTCTGAGTCATTGTAAAGTGTAATGAAAGAAAGATGGATGAATAATTCAGCAGACACAGCGTTTAAGAACTCCCTCTTTTAATGTCTTTCTGATAACACAGGACATGCGTTGAGTGCCACACCATGATTTTTTTTTTAAGTCTAATGTGGGATTCCCCATTAACAGAGTTCCCTCTTAATTATGTTCAATTTCTCATTTAAAACATTTAAACGGGATGCCACGTCTGCCGCAGCCGGCGTTTTGTCTCATCACCTCCCTGATATGTGTAGACAGCGAGCTACAGCATTAACTCTTCATTTCCAAAAGGAGTCTATAGGGTAACAAGGGCCTGATCCGTTTAGATCTTGTCAAATTGAAATGGGATTAGAGGTGTTGAGCATCTGCCCTCTCAATCTGGGTTTTAATAGAGCAAAGGCAGATCATCTGGTCTGGCCCGTGTCCTCCTCGGTACACCTGGTCCTGGGAAAAAACAACAACCGTGATCTCTGATCCGTGTCATGAAGCGAGATCACAAAAGGCAGCAGATCACACACACACACACACACACACACACACAGAAAAAAAAGCAAACAAGACCTTGACGGCCGCGCGTCACCAGCGTTTACTCAGCGACGACGGATGGATGCTGAGAAAATGATGAAATATTGAGTCAAATGCAGGTTTTCAAAGGAGGTTTGGTGAGATGCTGCTGTTGGAGGATGAGTCCATGAGATTCATGGAATGAGGGCAAGTCTGGGAGAAAAAAAAAAAAAAAAATTTCAAAGGCGACTCAGCCGAAGCAGAGAGAAGAAATGCACAAAAGCTTCTTAAATCATGTCAGTCGCACTCTTGGGGATTTGGAATCGGCAAGGCCGTCTCAGGATATGTCAAACACCACCCTTTCCATCTGCCAATCTGGAAAGGCCCAGATTGAAGTTCTTGCTGTGTAGGCAAAGTGTGTAGGCGGGAGATGTAAACAATGTGACAAAAACCTAAATCCTCAGATGGAGGAATTAAACAAGACGGGGGGAAAGACTGAATCTTTCACCCCCTCCGAAAATAAATGTGGGCCAAAGTCAATTTTTCTTTTTTTTCTTTTTTTTTTTTAACCAGACACACTATTACGACGCCATTGTCTGCATCTTTAACGCAGTTTGTGATAAATATCAAAGACGTGGGTGAGACGGAATCGGGCTGGCGGGGGTCCCCCCTCTGTGCCGTTTCCTGTCTGATGTTTGGCTATATGAACCGAGACGAATCATACACAAGCAATATTTGGGATGAGGAGCGGAGGCGGGGGGAGAGAGGAGTTTGGGGGGAGGGGGCTGGAGGATGGGAGCTCCCTTTCCCAAAAGGCCTGAAAGGTTGGATGTGCGCCATGTATGTCTGAGAGCGATCGAACAGAACGCAGGGATCCTTAAATCTCTGCCAGGCAAACCTCCACACCCAGAGAGGAAACGCATCACGGACCCCGCATCTCTGATATAACAGTGTTTTATCACACGTTCAACTACAAACAGGCTGTCCTGTCCTCCCGACACCAACCTACCCTACTGCTTGGCAGATTTATGACACTTTGTTAGCCGCAACCAAAACAATCCTACATGAGCCGGTGTTGGTTCAGCTACAATAAAAAAAAAACCCACACCGTGTGCTAACAGAGCAGTTTGCTGTTGTCCTGAAATGTAAGCTAGCCCACGAATACAACTGCTAACATAAACACACACAGCAAATCAGAGTCATCTCCTGTCCATTCATGTCAAGTCAACACCGTAAAACCAAACAAAACACATGTCCTGGCACTGTCACATCACTTCATTCTCACACAAGTAAAAATCTGCTTCTTTGAGACACAGAAACACCCTCACAACACGCAGAAAGAGGAGGCCAAAGGAAACACCATGTCAGCTGTAAAACTGCACCAGTATTTACAGATTTACACATTCCCCCCCACCCCCCTCCTACCTCACAAACAAATTTTTGGGTCAGCTCACCTTGCTCCTTTTCTGTCATCCAGTCATCTGAGATCTCCTCAAAGCAGCATGAAATGTAAAGGCACCAGAAGAAGAAGAAGAAGAAGGAGAAGAAGAAGAAGAAGGAAAAAAAAAAGAGCGACACAGAGGCCACAACCTCACATTTCTGTTTTCCGGCTGCGGAGGAGATTATTTTCCTCCCTGTTGAAAGTGCCGTCACCCTCTGAGTGTGGCGAGGAAGCCGGTTTCCTCTACGCTACGGCTAGAAAAGGCCTGTCCTTGGGTATGTGCATTGTGTGTGTGTGCCTGTGCTGTCTGCAGAGGCTGCCATGTCTCCCATTGTTCCAGGGCGAGTGAGGCAGGCTTCCTACCCCAATAGACCCTGCCTACTACAACAGCTGTGGACCAGCCCCCACCTCCTCTCTGCCTCTCCTTCTCCCTCTCCCCTCCTCCTCCTCCTCCTCCTCCTACAACTCCTGCCTCTCTGCTTGTGCTGCTGCTGCTGCTGCCGCTGCTGCTGCTAACCATTAACCCTGCAGCTGCCGGGCTCGGGCCGTAAAGAGGAGGCGAGAGAGAGGGGGGTTGTGTTTCAAAAAGAGACCCTAGCATGTAGCGGACAAAGGAACGTTAACAGAGAGAGGATATCCGACAGGCGGGCTGGACTGACAGGAGTTCTACACAGAGCCGTTCAGTGCCCTAGAAAGAAAGCAGGCTCTGTGTTAAGAGGATTGTCTTTCTCAATCACATTGGTAATAAGTGTTGGACTGAGTCCTGTGTGACTGCGCTGAGGAATAGGAAAGGAGGGGGGAAAAAAAAGTCACAGGATATCTGAATGAATTCAGAGCTGGAGGGGAGGTTTAAGGCGCCAACTAATGTTTATTTTTATTATCAATTAATCTGTTGATTGTTTTCTCGATTCATCGATACTTTGGTCCAATAAATGCTAGAAAATAAAGAAAAAAATGGCCACAAATAGTTACAAGAGCCTCAGGTGACGTCTACAAATTGTTTGTTTTGTCCGACCAACAGTTAAAAACCACATTATGTTAAAAATGCCATAAATTTGAAAAACTGATTAATTGTTTGGTCAATAAAATGTCAGAAAATAAAGAAAAAAGCGATTTCCTAAAGATAACATCTCTACATCACAGCTGCAACGATCAGTCAACTATTTGGATTAGTTGAGCCACAGAATATTTATCTGCAACTTTTTTTCGGTTTAGTCATTTTCTGTGAAAAAATGCGAAACACGTCCTGGTTTAACCTTCTCGAATTTGAGGATGTGATGCATATATGACACATATGTTTCATTAATGCGTCATGAACTGAATATCTTTGGGTTTTGGACAGTTGATCAGGCATTTGAAGACAATGAGCTCTAAAAAAGTATAGCATTTTTCACTGTACTTGACAAAGTGATTAACTGTGAAAATAATCCACAGATTAATTGATAATGACAATAATCATTATATGCCACTCTACTTTAAACTGTCTCCAAAACCCAAAGATATTAAATTTACTATCACATAATCCTCACAGTTGAGATACTGGAACTGTGTTTGGGGTTTTTTGCTTGAAAAATGATTTAAACAATTAGTTGATGATCAAAATAGTTGCCAATTTATTGATCAATTCATCAACTAATCATTTCAGCTTTAGAAAATAAATATAATTATAATTTCCCAGAGTCAACAGCTGTTTTACTATCATATATGACAAAGAAAAGCATCAGATCTTCACTTTTGAGAAGCTGGAACCAGAGAATATTTGGCATTTTCACTCAAAAACAAACAATTAATCAATAGTTAAGATTAATCTTGTCAATCAATTAATCAACTATTTATTTCAGATCTAGTACAGTTCCTCTTTCACATGAATGAGTGTTTCAGCAGCAGCCTGCATTAGGAGAGAATCGTCTGAACTGGTCAGCAGCTCGAAGGTTTTCTAAACATTTATAGTGTTTCCAGATTTTCATGGCCAACGACGGCGTCACTGTACTTATTGGTCACATGACAACTAAAGGAACTTGAACCTGAACTTGGACACAGCATCTTGGGGTGGTCGTCTCTCCAGAGCTGCTTTCACACACATGCGCTGCAACACTGAAGTTATCTGGACGTTACCCAGAGGAGATGTATGTGAGGACAAAAATGTCTGAATCAGTTGGACCGGACATTAAACGGACTTGACTCTGCCGGCTCTTTAGTACAAAGTCTGTGTAAAGTCTGATTGAGCCCACATGTGAATACAGCAGGTCATTGTCCGGAGAACTCACAGCGATTGAGTGGGCATGTTGATGATGTTTCTACCATGTGACTGGCACGAAACCGGAAGAAAGGTCATTTATATATTAACTAATTATGTATATTGCTTTCCACTCTTTCATTGATACATGGAGTATTGATATCAATGCAAAAACAGTCATCATTACGGATGAGCTGGCAGCCTCGTCCGCCATCTTTGATATGCTGTAAACAAAACACTACTTTTTGCATCATGTCCTGCCTCTTGCGCGCTCTACCCAGGCGCCGCCCCTCACCTAAACCAAACAGAGTATTTCCAGCAGGTGAGAACACGTCGGACATGGACAATCTCCTGTTTTGTACTACATGTGTGAAACCGCCACTCCAGACAATGCTGGGACCTGATTGTCCGGACATTGTCCGGAGTTCATGGGAACAGCTCAGGGTTTCACCCTGTGTGACTCATCTGCTCTCCCTGTTAATAAAACCACATCATCCTCATACTCCCAGACATACCAGACACACTAAACCAAGTCTGATGACAAAATGACTGGGCGCCAAGGCAACAACAACAGGAGGAAGAAAACACGGGTTTCATGACCAGAATGTGGGAGGATAATACAATAAAGTAGATATGCAAGGGAAAACATCCTCGCCTCTGCAAACAACTCTTGTAAATTGTAACCAACAGATCTATATGTACTCATTTTAAAGTTGAGTGATTCCTTTTTTAATTTGACCCTAATTGAGTAGACGAGACCTGACCTGAATCGACTTTACCCCGCACCAGACTTCCTATAGTCAAAATCAAGTGCCCCCAGGGGGCTCACATGAATGTCAGTTGTTTCAAGCTATTGTCATTCAGATTTGACCAAAACAGTCGAGCCAGTTTGGCGAGTATAGAATTGCCCCAGATTCACAGAATTTCAATTTCTATGTCTGAGATGAGCAAAAGCCAAGCTTTGTTTTCAGGATAATGTCGACACTGATAAATCCACTATGGGAAATCAGGGGAAAACCCAAAGACAAAATACTTTACATCAACTCAAATGAGCCCCAGACTGCCCCAGGAAAACTGCACAGGTCATCAGAAAACACAGCCCAGACGCTGAGCTACACATCAAAAATCACCCAGATCAAAAGAGCTCGTGTTCAGACAGGACTTATCCTCTTATTACTAACACATATGGCGGTCCTGCCCAGTCTGTCCTCATCAGCAGGCCTCTAATGTGTGTCCACCTAGTGGATGAAAGAGAGAACCAGCGTATGACTGTCACAGCTTCAACTAAAACTCTCTTTAATCACCAAATCCTGACTGATTATAAGGTTGTATTTGCAATTTTAAGGGATTTGGAGATAGTTTTCACATCCTAGATAACAAAACTGACATGCAGCAAAGTTCTCCATTATTCATCAAAATAACTGGATCCTTAAAGGAACTCTAAATATATAATATCTAAATTCTATCACATTCTTCAACAGTGTTTTCTACAACAGGTGAATTGCAGATATGACTTTCTAATACTCAGAATTTCTTTTTGGTTTTAAGATATAACAGAAAGTTAAAAAATAAAGCAGAGAGTTCAGTGTTAATTTGTTTCAATATACAAAATCTTTGTATTACTTACTGAAAAGAAGTATGATAAAAGACATTTGTGCACAGACGCAACATCTTTTTAGTCTAGACACTAAAAAAAACTAGTCAAATTTTCAAAAAATCCCCGACTGATTTGACCTGACTACACAATTCATAAAAATGTATGAATTTATTCAATACAATGCTGAATGCTTTGTTTCTACTTCCTTGTTTTACTTATTTTTTCCCCCTTTGCTATCATCTCTCCATCTGCTGTTCCTCTTTTCAGTGTTTTTTGTCTTTTCTGCAACCAAATTAGCATCTATGCTGCTACGGATGACCGTGTCCGTTGGCCAGTCCACCACTTTGATTCAGACTGAAATATCTCAACAACGATTGGATAGATTGTCATGACATTTGGTGAAGACATGAATGTTCCCCACAGGATGAACTCTAGTAACTTTGGTGATCCCCCTGACTTTTCATCCAGCGCCATGTCAAAATTTCAATTGTCCAATATTTTGGTTTATACCTACAAAACTAATGACATTCCCATCAGCCTCAGCTGTCATTTGTGTTTATAATCAGCCATTGTTTGCATGCTAACAGGCTGAACTAATATGGTTAACATGGTGAACATTATACATGCTAACCATCATGTTAGCATTAATGTCAATTAGCAAATGTTAGCATGTTAACAAGCTAAACTCAAACGGTGGTTAACATTAGCTGCTAAACTTCAACGTGTTAGTATTGTCGTTGTTAGCATGTTAGCATGCTGACATTAGCATTTAGGTCAAAGTGCTGCTGTGTCATAGTCGTGTGTGTTGTTATTTTCAACATTTTTTTGATCTAATAAGGTATATGAATATACAAAAAGTGACTACAAATCTGCTGTAACTTTTCTTAGAGCACCTGGAGCAAAATATAGTCTCAGTTTAACGCCAAAAAGCTCTATTTTTTAAATTAATTAATTATTAATTATGCATTGGTGGATGCTGGTTTTGTTTTATGATTAGCAGGTGTATATTTTGGACCACAATCATGATAAACTAACTGGAGAAAATTCTGAGAAAATTTCTGATAGATCTTATAATTAAAGTCAGAAATTAGTGGTAGTGAGTTAACGACTCACATCACTTGAAAAGAAACTGAATGAAGGCTTGTCAGGGGATTGTCATACCTCTGCTGTGTCAGACATTAACGCTCATGGACATCTGTATGGGATGAATGGGACATTGAGGGGACTCGCTTCCCTTCTAAGAGGGTCAAAGGCTGAACAGGCCGACATGACCTGAATGAGAGCCGGTCACATGGTCCCCTGGAGCTAACACAACGGAATGAGGATAACTCAACATAAAAGGCCTATTGTCACCCCCCCACTCCGCCAACCACTTTCCCCCCCAAGTGAGGATTCTTCACTAACTGCTCGAAAAACTCAATGGTAATGTGGACATAAATGAGAGCTGGACACAAGAATGTCAAGGAGGTGATAAAACGTGTGTCTTAATGGAAGAAAACTCGCCTGGAAATTTCCTCTCCTATGGGCAACACTGGAGGCGACATGTGACTGACCTGAAATTCAATGCAAACGACATGTAAAGCAGGACGTTGCCACACTGTCATCACACTCACACCTTCTCTTCAAAGCAGCATTTACACACACATGCAACTCCTGATAAGATAAGACGACACAGGGAATCTTCCTACCGCTAAGAACAAACAATAATATCAACACTTAACCCTGCGAAAACACACTTCAGTTTGAAAAGATCAACAATGTTGATGATTGACTGATAAATAGCTGGTTCTAGCTTCTAAAATGTGAGGATCTGCATCTTTTCTTTGTCTTCTATAGAGCTGCAATGAGTCGATTAGTTGCCAACTATTAAATTAAGTCATTTTTTAAGAACAAAATGTGAATATTTCTGGTTTCTTTAGTCTTCTCTGACAGTAAATTGAACATTTTTAGGTTATGGACTGTTGGTCGGGACAAAACAAGACATTTGAGGACGTCACTTTGGGCTCTGGGAAGCAGTGATCAACATTTTATTGACATTTTATGAACCAAACAACTAATCGATTAATTGAGAAAATAACTGACAGATTCATTCATAATGAAAATCATCCTTAGTTGTGACCCTTGTAATTTTTCTAAGCAAAAATGCCAGAAATGAGCTTGTTCCAGCTTCTAAAATTTGAGGATTTGCTGCTTTTCTTTGTCTTATATGATTGTAAAATAAAAATATCAGGGTTTGGGATTGTTGGTTAGACAGAACATGCAATTTGATAATGATGACTTGACATTTTTCACCATTTTCTTACATTTTTTTGGACTAAATTCATCAAGAAAATATCTGGCAGGTTTATCGATAACGACAATAACTGTTAGCTGCAGCTCTAGTAAAGATATAGAAAGCGATGATCCGTTAGCAGATGGTCCATCTTAACTGTTTCTGGTCAGAAGGCGGCTAAAGCGAGAGGGGGAACTGTCAGGGAAATTCTGAATTAAGAGCTGTAAATCAGACTCATGGGGAACAAACCCCCATTGAGGGGGCAGACAGTTTAATGGGCAGTAATGTGCACAGCTCCATGTGAGGACGGAGAGCTAATCCACCTACAAGAAATGTGACACTCGGGCCTCGGAGAGGAGATGTGCAGGGGTCTACAGCTGGAGCTATGAAAGCCCCCAGTGGGGTCGGTGGAGGCCTCTTGTGTTAATTTGCATGAAGCCTCGGCTTAGTCGGACCTCATTAGGAAGTCAGGAGTTGTAGCCGGTGAGCCATCATTAGTGGCCCGGCTCTAGTCTGGCTTAGCTATTTGTGTGATACATGCAAGGCCAACAGAAATCCCCTTCACATGTACAACTTTAGAGGTTTTTTTTTTTTTTTTTATCACAATGTCATTCCAGAGCAGCGGTGACCTTAATAAATGGCTCACATGTGAAAGGATTCAGAGTCTGCTCTTCAGTTCATTTCTGCATTCATAAAAAAAGCCCGGTAATGAAAACCATTTGTCGTGGCCCCTATAAAGGCAGGTTTCATACCACTGTAAATACTCCAGAGAGGAGGTGGTGTCCCCTGCCAACCAGACTACGAGCCGTGTAACCAGACTGCCTGCCAGAGGAACAACTGCGTTTAGTCCAGCTCCTCACTGGATTTCCATGTGTGTCAGCAAACGTCTTTACTACCTGATCCCTTGGTGAGTCATATTCGCAACCAAATGACTGAACTCTGACATGCCTGGAAAAAATGTGGAGGCTGAACAAGACAAGCTGCTGAGGCCAGACAAGTGAATCCAGGTCATGAGCGGCCTTCATGTCCGGTCTTTAGAGCCGAGTAGTATGAACAAACCGTGTCACGGAAGGTGAGAGCGGGACTCTGTATTACAAAGCCATATCAGCAGATTAGTCAGTTATCTTTGGGCTTAACCCGGGTTTTCTGACGCACTTTTAGAAACGGGGAAGATCACCATGGTAACAAAATGTGTCATCGGCCCCGACTACTGCCAAGAGCTAAACCAAGAAATCTGCCAATATTAGCTTGTTGCACATAATTTAGAGCAAATTTCAACCATATTTCCTGAAAATATGCAAAATCATCCAACTGCACTTGTAAATATTAGAGGTTTGGTCATTGAGCTGGTGGAGCTGCTGTTAAACCTTTGCAGAAGAAGAGCGTTCGTAGGAGATGATGTAATTAACAGGGCGGCAATCAAACTCAAATGGTGAAAAACAATGTAAAAACATGATGGAAATATGACGTTTGTTTCATGTGTTAATCTGTGGAGTGTTAGTCACAACCGAGTTGATTTTTTTTTATCCACTGCTTCAGTGGATGTTAAGTCATGATTTATTTATTATGGCTCTGTTTCCGCTGCACTTTGTTGCATTTTGCTTTTATCGATACATCAACTTTTCCACCTCAGCCGAGCATAAAAACTTCTTAGCAAAATCTTTTTTAAATTTTCTGCATTTCCACTTGTGTGCAGCGTATAAGTAACATGAAATTGTAGCACAGAAATGCCAAACTAGATTTGGGGTAATTTAGAAACCGTGTCACTGTGAAACGTCTCTGACTGACTGAGTGATAAAGTTACACCATTGGTCAACCGCCCAAGTGTTGGAGTTTCTCCATTGGCCGTTTCCTATCCCGTCCTCAGGGGAGCGTTTACAGCGGTTCCACTGGGTGCAGCTCATTCCCAAATTTATTGCACGTTCGAGCGCCCTGCAGACGCCCCAACCTCGATCTGCACCCGGATTCACACGCCATGACTGCACGACTGCACGAGCATGTGGAGGCGTTGTTGCGGCCTCGGTGGCGGCGCTGAGCATCACATCGCTCCTCGGGATGATGTCGGCAGCTCATGCGGAGGTGCGCCCGGGGCTGCCGCGCGTGAGAGACCTCCAATGTCGGTTTGCGTGGCTTCAGCTGCATCCGGACCGTGACGACCAGCACGAGCTCGCGGAGTAGGAGAGAAAACAGCTCTCTATGCACCGGAGGCATGAGGGAGAGCGCGCAGTTAAAACACTCCAAATAACAATCACTGCATTTATAACATCTTTTTTTAACTCAAACATAGCTTAACCACGTCATGTGATATGCTACTTCAGTGCACTTTAACAAATACTACTGGGACCCTTCAGATGAACATTTAATATGCAGGAATTCACATTATAGACTCTACCATTGACTATCCCTGTAACAAATTGGCCCCAATTTCACACATTGACCATACACGGTCCAGCCATATACTATGTTTTGACCAAGTCTTGTTCAACTGTAAAAAATAAGATAAATGGAAATAAAAAGTATATCCACTGTCGCCTCTTATAGTAAATTAAAAACGCTTCTCAATTATCCAGATTCATCAATGTTAGAGAGAAATGAGCTCTGTGATAGAAGCTCCAGACATCTGGAGAGCAATGACACCAGACTGGACAAAGCAGAGGAGGTGCATGAGTGGTTTGATGATGGACAATTTCTCTACATCTGGCCACATCTGGCCGCCAGGCACAGCGGCTCAAACTCCTGGAGACCTGGAGCTCGTAGTGCTATCTCAGCAGAGCCAGGCGTGCTCATCATCACCCACATCCTCTTCCCAAGGTCCGTCCAAGAGGAAGGACCTATTTATGGTACAGAATAAAGATTATATGGAGGGGGTTATATATGGAGATCCTCCTTTTAAAAGGCTGCTCTCCATCTCAGCGACACACACACACACACAACATCTCCACGGGGAAGAACGCTGATGTTTTTAAAAGGCGTATAGATCCGATGCTGGTGGGACACGTTTGGAAACAGGAAGCTCCTGAGAATTTCAAAACACTGAAGCACCAGTAGTTCACTAAGCACCTTGTGGGAGAGGGTTTAGGGATTGAAGGGGTTGGGGGTGGGGGAGGGAAGGGTGCATAAAGCTCCTCAATAACAACTTATTTTAAGACAAATGAAAATAAACTGCGAGGGTGCACAAAGGAACAGTGTTCATTCGATGCAGAGGATACGAGACAAAACCTCCCGCTGTAGCTGTTATTCTTTATCTACACAGTCTTAATCCAAGTTATCATGGGTCATAACTCAAAATCATAAATCCAAGTGTAGATTCTTAGATTCTGTCGGTGTAAAACTGAACAAAATTACGACAATTTAATCCTTTTTTTTTGGCCAAACAGGACGTGGTGGGGACCTGGTTTGCTTGAATTGATTAAAGCTACATTCCAAGCCATATTTTCTCTGGACGGACTGATGAATTGAATGTTTGTTACAGCTGCAGCAGCTAAAAGCAGTGTTTTGCCAACTTCAATGTTTTTTATGACCACAGATTCCTCTGTAGGGTGGATTTTGACCGACTCCGCTGCATTTAGTGGGAGCTCTCTCTCGCATACTATTAGGATTCCTCAAGCGCATTCGATCATGCATATTTCAGAGGCCATGCTTGACACAGCAGGCTCTGATGCAGTTTATGTAGAAATGAAGGCTCTAAGTTGCTCTTTGTGACTTCTTGGGCTAATATTCTAGCTGACGTGCGTACAAATAATCACAACAAGCCTTGAGCTGAGGTGAAAAATGCAGAAAACAAAAAAAAAAAAAGGGGGGCTGTGGGGGAAACAATGCAGGCAGAGATAATCCCTTTCATCTAAATATCTGCATTGTGGGCGTGTAAACAGTCATGGTGAAGAAGATGATGATGATGAAGTCTTGCAGAGCTCTCAGTCAGCCTTCCCTCCTGCTGTGAGCTCAGTCGTACCGCGCCGACTCCGCGGGGGTAATTGATGAATATTTTGCGATGCTAATGCAGGCACCAGAAGTGCCTTTGGTGTATAACCATGGTAACTACCGCACCTGCATGCATCAGACGGCGGGGCGGTAAAGGGCTGAACTGATAGCTGATAAGGAGAGGTCCCAGCCCCGGCGTAGCATATCTTCAAAGCATGGGCGTTTATGCAGAAGGGGAGGGCCGACGCCGGAGAGATAGGCCAACCGCAGGAGGCTCTGACCTGTCTGCGCACCCCTACTAGACTTCAAACTGACTAAATTATTGTCCCGTTGCTCTTTCCTCCCTGTAAAAACGGTAAACTGCGACCTAATAAAGTGATATTTCACAGAAAGACTGACCTTGAGTGTCTTTAAGGTCGTTTGCTCTGTAAAAACAGCATTGTAGACAGCGATGTAGAGCTGGAACAAGTAGCCGATTAATCGATTAGTTGATCAACAGAGAAATAATAGGCGACTGTTTTGATATTGGATTCATTGTTTTAGTCATATTTCAAGCAAAAATAGTGAAAAAAAAAACAAAACGCGCTCTGATTCCAGCTTCTCCAATGAGAGAATTTGCTGCTTTTCTGTTTTTTCTCTGTGTGAATTGAATATTTTTGGGTTTGAGGTTGTTAGTCAGACAAAACAAGACAGATTACTCAATAATTTCACCTTTCCATCCCTCATCAGAGTTTCAAGCAGAGGTCTTTATTTCAGCTTTTAGCTTCTTACTGCTCCTGCACGAGCGTTTTAAATCCTTCTTTAAATTCATGTACAGGTGAGTATATGTGAATATGTCTTTATGTAGCCTACATATAAAATCCTTAGATCTTCTATTAAAATTTGTGTTTTTTCAATGCACAAACAAATAAATTAACAGATAATTAAATTATTCAGTGGTTGCAGCCATACTGCAATGAGCTGCTGTGTTTTAGGGCTGCAACTAATGATTTTTTGCGTTATCTGTTAATCTACTGACCTTTCTCTTTAAAATTAATCAATTCATAACAGAGAAAATCATCAAATCTGCACATTTGAGACGCAGGATCAAGAGAATATTTTGCATTTTTGCTTAATAAACGACTTAATCGATTAACAAAATAGATTGCGATAGGCTTTCTGTCAATAATTGTTCCAGCACTACTATATTAGTGGTGCAACGTGATGCCTAATAAACACTTTAATAAGCAAAACAGGTTAACAGAACCAACAGCCAAATTAAACACTTACTCCATGCCACGTTTCCCCCCGCTATAATAAAGTCTGAACACCGTATGTGGCGTCTGTGTGAGCCGGCTGCAACAAGATGTGGGACACAAAGGCGTGCAGAACATCTGTGAACAATTAGAGGCGAACAGAGCGAGCCAGCACTTATACTGCCCATTACACTTGAATAAGTCACTGGCTCAGCTTTTCATGATGTAATGCGGCACAGCTTGGATATGCAATCTCAAAAGTTGCACTGGGACACGGGCTCTCACAAAACTTCAATCGGAGCTCAAACACGGGCACACAGACCATAAATGTAATCTAGCGAGCGGAGAGTGGAACCACATTTATCCGCAGAGCCCTCGGCGGCTCTGAGGTCATTCCTCAGGATGAGATGTTCAAAGCGGCCGGTGGGTCCTTATGTTCTTGACCGAGTGTCGTTCCGAATGTCGCACGTTCATGCGTGTTCGTTCTGAAACCCTCGCCGCCTTCCCAGTTCGTGTTTAAATTCTTTCACTTGCATGCATCAGCTAAAAAATGTCAATAATTCCACCCAATCAGCAAAGTAGAATATATGTTTACACTGCTGAGTTTTGTCCACTTGGTGGACTTTAACTTTAGAGGTTAAAAGCTTTATCTGCAGTGGGGGAAGAGTAATAAAGTAGATTTACTTAAGTACAATTTTGAGGTACTTGTACTTGAGTGTGTCCTTTTTATGCTACTTTGTACTTCCACTCCACTACGTTTATTTAACAGCTTTAGTTACTTTTCAGATGAAGATTTGACACAATGGATAATATAACAAGCTTTTAAAATACAACACATTGTTAAAGATGAAAGCAGTGTGTAGTCGGGGTTACATTTCAGATGTCTATGAGTTGTTAACAGCTCCACCAAATCGTGATTTTTTCCTCTAAACTTCTCACATGGTTTCATTTCAATAAATGTTCAAATGATCCAATATTTCAGCAAAAATCAAAGATCAGAGAAAAAGTCCAAAAACTGAAAACAGATTTGTGTATCAGAACTTTTGTTTCTTCTTCTTTCCTCTCCCATGAATCATCTCATGACCCCTCGGATTTATCTGCTGACCCTTTGGAGGGGTCCAACCCCTTGGTTGGGAACCGCTGGACTAGGGACCAAACCACTACTTTTACTTTAATACTTTAACTACATTTTGCTGCTGATACTTATGTACTTTTACTTAAGTAGGCTTTTTCGTGAAGGACTTTTACTCGTAATGGCGTATTTTTATTTTGCTGTATTAGTACTTTTATTATATTTCTTCCACCACTGAGGATCTGAACGACTTCTCGACTTTCAGGAACTAGTCTCCATCTTTTCGCTCTCACAGTTTCGATGGCTCTTTGTGTCATGTAGTCTATGAGGTCTTTCTCACATGATACACAGCATTTGTCCGCAATTGCCAACAACAACAAACAGCAACATTACATCAACAGACAATTTGGAGAAGGCATGAGGGATACGTCATCTGTTTTCAAAGCAAAATAAGAAAAAAAAACCCCCAAAAACGCAGCCTGCAAACATTAAAAGATTCATCGAGCGTTTCACAGGAGATCTTCAGTGAAACTTAAAATATTTTACAGCCTGAATTCTGGCCATCTCTGTAAGTCCGTAATTCAAAAAGGGTTGAAACTATTCCTCCATCCTTACTTCTTCTGACCTCAAACTTGGTCTTTGTTCAGAAAAACGATGAGACAATGAAAACAGCATGAGCGTATATCTGGCCTTAAACCAACAGGCACAGATCATTAAGTATGGATGTTTTTCTCCGCTACGAGAGGACTCTAAAACGCTGCACGCCAATAGATGTTTGAAATCTCGTTTAATCTCCGAGCAGACCTACAACTTATCAAGATTACTGGCACATGTTCTATTGCCAATAAAAAAAATCCTTCACGATGTGAAAACAAACAAGAAACAATCCACTCCTCATGACTAGAGTGCCATTCAGAAAATGTGGAAGGTATCACATTTACTGAAAAGCAGCATTGTTAAACGGTGATCCAATAACACGTATTCACTGCCAGTACGGCTCCCAATAAGTTTTTATACTGGTGAATATGGGCGCCGATCCAACTGGTTACCTTCATGGAAAAGTACCATGTAAGTAACTGTATTAGAGCTCCAAAAATTCCAAATATTCCCTGAATCCAGCTTCTCCAACGTGTCTTAAGATATTAAACTGAATATCTTTAAGTTTGGGAGATTTGAAGACGTCGGCTTGGACCAAAATAAACTGTGAGAGGCGTTTTATAGTCAAAAAGTCAAACGATTAATCAACAATGAAAAATATTCAGGAATATCAGTCCAAAACCCTGCATTAGTTCGGTGCGACTCTGATGAAAATCGGCCCCTTAACATGAATTTTTCCATGTTCCTTTTGCAGATTTCTACCCTCAAAACTGCAGCAGGATTGTATTCTTGCTGGTACATGATCCAGTTAAACAAAAACATATCTTGACATTTAGGAACTGGGCTTAGAAAAATATCCAAACCAAAACCCTAAACTGAAAACTACACTAAAAAAACTGGAGTCAAATTCCAATATGCGTGAACATAATTCACCCTCGACACGGGACAATTCTGGTCATTAAATCACACCATAAACTGTGTGCCGCCACTACATTTAATGAGTGTTTTCACTTCCTGTTCCTCTCACTTTGTGCCATTTATGTCGTTTTCCGATACTTTTTAAACTAAAGGCATCAGATTGTGCACTAAAGGAATATTTTGCACCATCAGAAACACTCGAAGACATCTTCCACACATGTAAAATACTGTTCTTTGAATAGTTTGTGTCTGACATGGTTTTTTTCCACAAAAAAGTTAAATTACATAATTACAGCTGCAATGATTAATCAATTAATCGATTAGTCGTTGGAAAGAAAAATGATCGGCAACAGTTTTGATAATTGATTCATGGTTTCAGTTATTTTTCAAGCAAATATTTTTTGGTTCAAGCTTCTCAAATGAGACAATTTGCTGTTTTTCTTTGTTAAATATCTTTTAGATATAGATTTTGGATTGTTAGCCGGACAAAACAAGCTAACTGAAAACATCTGAAACATTTCACCGAGTAAATGATTGATCAATTAAATGAGAAAATAACCTTCAGATGAATCAATAATGACAGTAATCATTAGTCACAGCCCTAATCTACTCCTTAGAGAAACTATTCATTCTGAAAGTTTAACTGCTTCACACCAAGAGAGAGTTCAACCTTCCACATCACACTTGTGCCATCTGCACACTGCATCACCATTGGCTCACACTAGTTGTGATGTCACAAATCTTGCTGGTTAGTACACGCCTTTAAAAAAAAAAGCTGAGATTTATGGTGAGCACACAGAAACTTTTTTTTCCTCCTTCAGCAGATGATGAAGAAAACAGCTTCCTAGAGTCAAACTCTGCATCCTCCTGCACGATGAAGCTCAAACATCCAACTCAAGTTTTTGAGTGGAGGGGAGGAGGAGGAGGGGAGGGATGGGGGGCTTTAAATCAGCTGATAAAAACATAAACTCAAGGAAACAAATGCAGTGCCAAGTTAACGTATGGTTATGTTGTTAAATCCTCCTTAAAAATGACTCTATGTTAACATTTCCAGGGTGGTGTTTCCTCCTCATGCATCCCTGCTGCAGACATGTTAATTCATTCACTAGCATTATTATTATTATTATCATTATTACAGTGATCCTGGTTTGTTTTAATGTAAACCAGGCTGCTTTTGGAGTGTCGATGTGTCCAGTCACAACCGGGATTTGACAGAAAACAGCAGTATATTCCCATCATAAGCTTTCAGTCTCTCATTTGGATGAAAAATGAACCGTTAGTGCCCTCAACGCACTTACAGCTGACAGCTCCTTTTCCATGTCCCCCTTTTTCACAGATTTTTAACCCTCGAAACTGCGACACAGCTGCATTTTTTTTAGCCACCGTGTAAAGCAGCTAAACATAAAGGTGTTTCAACCTAGAAAAATGTCATTTTTCTTTCCATGGAGACAGCCCCCACCTTCTCCTCCTCCTCCCTTCTCCAAACCCGAAAATCCTGCACCGACACGGGTCCCCTCCGACACACGGGCAACGCTGTTACCGCCCTTGCGTCTCCCAACACCGGGAAACACACAAGGAGGAGAAGGAGGGGGGTGGGGGGTCGTTTAACGGTTAAAAACACACCAAAAAACCTCTTGTATTTAAAGCTTTCTATCAGCACAGACGTTTACTTTACTTCCCAGGTGATGTTAAAACAATGAAAAAAAGCCAGCAAAGGATGAGTGTCGGTATTCCGATTTTAAGCTAACGTTACAGCGCATGAAACGGCATTTTAACGGCTGTTTTTTTTTCTCTCTCGCTCTCGTCTTTAAACTCACCTCATTTGGTTGGAAACCGCCGGAGTCGACGCTGTCGTGCCATCTTTCATAAACATATATAAACAGGCTAGTGTCTTTTAAATGTTTGGTTAAAACCTTGTGCTCATTTCCTAGCCTCCTCCTCCTGCTGCTGCCGCTGTTGCTGCTGCTGCTGCCGCTGCTGCTGCTCCTCCTCCTCCTCCTGCTCCTCTCTGTGCTGCAGCCGCTTTCTTTCTCCGCTCGGCGTTTAGTGTTTGGATTGAGGAGGAAAAGTGATGTCATTGCATGAAATTGCATTACCCGCCCCAAATTTTTTTTCTCTCCTCCTCCTCCTCCTCCTCCTTCTCTCCTCTTCTTCAGAGAAGTTGTCCCCATGCTGCCAAACATAACTTCACCATATACTTATATAAATATAAAGCTGCCTGTATGTGTGGTTTTTCTGTGCTCTAAATATGCTCTGCACACTTTAAAAAAAAAAAACACCACTGCTAGGATCGTAAATCTGTCCAGATTAGGATATCATTAAAGGACAGGTTCAGAATTTTTTCCCAAATATGTCTTAAAACAACAGTCAGGTGCCCAAATGAACTCTGAAACTGTTTTTCTTGCTGTAATCATTCCCTTTATAATGCATTCACAGTGTAAGTAATGGGGGACAAAAATCCACAGTACTTGTGAAGCTTCAACCATAGTAGATATCTTTCAATGTTAAGTCTTTTTAGTGCCAAAGTTCCTCTTTTTGTCACTATACTTCCACTGCAGCTCAACACAAAGAGGGAATTTGATGCTAAAAAGACTGTAAATGTTGCAGATATCCACTTGATGAAGACTCATATAAGCTTCAAATCAACTTTTTAAATGGATTTTAAATGGATCACTTACATTGAAAGTGTTGAAGAGGATCTTTTAATAGCCATATGAACAGGAGGAACGATTACAGCGATGTTCATTCAGACAGACTTTAAAAATTGTGAACTCGTCCTTTAAGAAGCGGTCAACAAAATGTATCAGAAAATAGTTTATTTGTGGATGAGAGATGAGTGCACTTTAAGTTTTAGTTACACAGACAAAATGATGCAAAACTGAGAAAAAATATTGACCAACTAAACTGGGTGCAATTTTAAGGCAATTTAACCCAGACTAAACATGAAAACCAAATAAATACACCCACATGACAAACAGAAGTACAATCAATGACGTAAAGTCTAATAGTCTACTGGAAATGGTTCACCGTAGATCGAAGAGCTGCAACGATTAGTTGATTAATCGCCGACTATTTTGATAACCGATTAATCGTTTTAAGTCTTTTTTTTTTTTTTAAAGAGAGAAAAAAAAAGTCCAAATTCTGTGATTCCAGCTTCTTAAATGTGAATATTTTCTGGTTTCTTTAGTATTTTATGACAGTTAAGTGAAGATCTTTGGGTTGTTGACTGTTGTCAGGACAAAACAAGACATTTGAGGACGTCACCTTTGGGCTTCGGGAAACAGTGATTGATGTTTTTTTTACCCACTATTTTCTGATGTTTTATAGAACAAACAACTAATCGATTAATCAGGAAAAATAATCGTCAGTCGCAGCCCCGGATCAAGCATCAGTCTTTGAGTTCAAGATTTGTTCATCTGGGAGCGTCAACAGTAGCAGCGTCGACGTCTTGGAGCGAACCGTCTGTGGCGTCCCCTTCACCTCCGACAACCTCCGACACCACCTAGGAGGAAGAACAGGAAGTGAGCTGACAGAAGTAAAGTTACCTGCTGGTTAAAAAAAAAATAAAAAAAGATCTGCTGCTTTGTTTAAAGGCTGTAATTTTCAACTGAAGACCGTTTTTTTCTGTTTCGTCCTGGCTGAAATTCCTTCCATGTTTGTCAGAGTCTGACACGTCACCCGACATACAGTCCGCAGCACAGTGCAAGAATGTGGAAACACAACAAAAATAATTGCTTCCTTTATTGACTTGTTTTTGCAAGCACACTGTACATGTTTCTTCAAAAGCCGTGTTTACATAATGTGATTACGGGCTGAAACAAAGTTGACAGTCATGAGAAGAAAAAAAAAAAAAAAGTGATGAAATCTTTTATTGTTAATTTAAAAACCGAGGTCGAGTTCACTGTTTGATGACTGGGAGCTTCGTCAGGATCTCACAATGTGACTGCTGCTACGACTAATGTCTACAAACCAACCCAGAGCACAGTGGACTCTTTATAACAGCTGCAATAATCAGTTGATTTTGGACGGTTTGGGGGGGGGGGACAAAACAAGATGTTTGATGACGTCAATTTTAGAGCTGCTCCTAAAAAGTCCCTCAGCTGAATCACTACCTTTTTTTTTTTTAAAGCTGCGTCATTACACACACAGTAACGCAGGGTGACAGCATGACAGGCTGTAAACCTCTACAGATTAAGAACTGTGATAGAAACAGAGGGTAAACAGAAGACAGCGCGATACTCAGAGAAGAGCGAATGTTTCCCGCTTCAAGCTCTCAGCTCCGGTGTTAAACGCAACAAAGTCGGTTAAATTACCGCTGAAACAGACGCGGATCAGGACTGAAGGACGTATGGAAAATGTGACTATAAAAATCACTTACGAAGCTCCGTTTTGTTTTTATGTTGTTTGGATGGTTCTTTAACAGTTTTATTATGGAATATAGTTTTATGTTGTTTTTATATTTTATGAGTATATCCTATGTTTTGGCAATCAGCGTCGGTTGATTAGGAAAGGAGAACTGCAATTTCCATGTTCTTATAGATGAAAAAGCTGAACGTTGACATACGCATGCAAGCATAATGCTAAACACATTTTTTTTAAAAGTATATTTATTAGGCATTTTATGTCTTTATTATTGGTTGACAGTAGAAAGATGGTGAACGACGTCAGCTGGACTCAAACCAGGACACCCCGCTGAAAAACATTTTTCCACAAACTCACTTTGCAGAATTGGCATCCAGACCTGCACTCTCCTCCGCTTCAGACACTTTTCAATGCATAAAAAAGTGGCACCTTTATGTGCAAGAGCTTGTTCGTTATTCTGCTACATTCTCATAACACAAGCAGTGCAGATAGATGATGATTTAAAGTCTCTGCTTGCAGGGTTTTTTTTAACCCTATTTTCATCATAACTCTACAATTCACCAGTCTTTTATTGCTCAATCACTCCTTAAATATCGATATTATTCAGTTTGACAGATTGCAACTGGCACAATAAATGTGTATGATTGTTGATTTCACGAAGTGTACGGGCACCATCAGTCGACAGAAAGAATTCAAGACACTCAGAATGACAAAGCGCCTAACTAGAAGTTAACCTGGTCATCCATGATGGCGTCCACGTCCCTTTCAGAAAGCTCCTGTCCTGAGGCGTCCAGGTCCACCGGGTCTGGGTCTTCTCCAGTCAGGATGTCCATCGGGGCCTCGGCGATGGCTCTAATGGTCTGGTCCTCCAGAGCCAAGGCCGTGTCAAACTGCAGGGGGGACGGAGGACCCTGCATACCGTCTCCTTCCACATCCAGGTCCTGTGTAACATCAGATGAATACTTGTAACGGAGTATCTGACAGTGAGTGTGGAACATGACGTGAGGTGAGATAAGAAAAGGTAACATCATCATCATCATCATCATCATCATCATCTATACGTACATCGCTGAACTCTAGAGGAAGGCTCTCTGTGGGCTGAAGCTCTGCGGCACTCAGGTACATGTCTTTGCTGGCGGGGGTGAACTGCTCCTGCGGTGGAGCTTCTTGCTCTGGCTGGTACATGGGGGGAGGCAGGGTGAGGTGAAGCGGGCAGCGAGGATCCTCAGACTGACCCATGTGCACGGTGCGGTCGCACGGGACGTCTTTCAAGCCGGGACACATTTTGAAAAGAACCTGATTGCTGTCTTGGAAGATGTCTGAGCGTCTGGTCGTCAAGGACAACGACATGTTGTACCCAAACAGGAAAACTGATACCAGAGGGTCGAACAGATAAAACAGAACTGCTCCCATTTTCAAAAAGTAATTAGTAAAACTGTGTTGTATCTCATGGGAAACTTTATCCTCACTAGCTGCCAAATTGTAATTATTGCAAGCACTAAATTCATTTCTACAAATAATCTTCCTGTAGTCAATTCTCAACATAAAGCTTCTTATTGTGAGGTTGCAAAAGGCTCGAGTGCTTCATGCCTGAGTGGTTGTGTACAGTGTGTTAGTGATTTCTGTCTGAGCATAAATACTTTGCAGGGTTTGTTCACAATGAAACACTAGTGACAAACTAAACTGGCGATTAGAGGAACACAAAATTCAGTACTTGCAATAAAACTGCCAGAGAGAAAACTACAATGTAAACACATTAATCCTGTTGAATGAAAATAATACAGAAAATGAAGACAGGTTGGGAAGGGGTTTTGTTCCTTCCAACTGAACTGATTAACCCCTGTGTCACTCTGGGAAAAATCAACAGACCACAGGAAGGAGTTTATGTAGGCGCCCTTTGAAACCAGCAGCTACTGCAAGCTGCTGGTCTTGATCGGGGCCGCAGCGGATCGAACGAGAGGTGAAGGCGTTTCGATGAGAAGAGAGAAGAACGTCAGCGTGTCAACAAAAGAAATGTTAATAAATTCTTTCATTCAATTCGTGAAAACCCATCTGAGGTTTCTTTTATGGAAACATTCTGGACTATTATGGTTTTATTCAGTCAAACCAATATGAAAACACCATTGAGGATACGTGAGACACAGTGCCGGGTCATGGGCAGGCAGGGATTGGTACACCGGGTTCCTTCCACAAAGGAGATGCATTTCTCGTACACCGTTCTTGTGTGCGGCTGCAGAGGAGAGAGAAGTGTTAGATAAGATCGTAACACTAAACCGAGAGGAAAAACATCAACATAACAGCATAACAGCATTTCCTTTATAACTATAATCATCTTTAAGACCATTATCATTCCTGGAAGCCACAAAATTGTCAAGAGGAAAAGGCGTATGAAAATAAAGTGAAACTCTTCTGGTTTCTTTTCAGTGTCTGACTGATCAAATCTCAATTGCATTCTGCTGCACTCAAAAATGTTGAGCATAATCTAAAAACCAAAAGTATGCAGTTTCCCCTCAGTCACTGTAGTTTTGGACAACGTGACAAACACATTTGAAGGCACTACCGCTGTAATACATCTGATGTAGAAGAGCCTGCGTGTATGTGATGATGCATCATATGTATTTTACCACCACGTTTCTGTAGAGCTTAGTGAGTTATTCTCTTTTTGAAATCAAAGAAAAGGTCATGTTTATTTCAACAAAACCCTTGGCGTTTTAACTCTGTTGAATTATCAAACTAAACTGACTGAGGTTGGAGTGCTGCCTTTCATTTTAAGGGTCACAAACTGCCTCGCTTACCCCTTGTGGTATCTAGCCACGCAAATAGTTTGTGTGTTTTTGCCCAGATTTTGATTTATCAGACTCAGAAATTTCTGCCTCCACCCAAATACAACAAAAAAGGTGAATGGAATTTAGTCTGAACTGCTCACAGACATGAAAAAAAATACATTAAATAATGTATTCAACAGTAACATCTCTTTCCAGAGAGAGAGAGTCACGTCAATATGGTTAATGCATAAAGTGCAGATAAACAGTAGGGACTGTTTCTTCAGTAGTGATATATGGCTCGAAGAAAAACTGTTGACAGCAATAACTGTAGATCATCCAGTGTAGACATTTGACCTCAAGCAAGAACATTTTTGTATTGTTCTCCTAAACCTCTGACTTTTCCGTTAGAGATTTGCGAGCGTTCATGATATGATCATTAGCGTAGTCGATACTCCTAAAATTGCCGTGTAAGACGACCTGTTACACTAAGTTTGTGGGCAAGATTCGTTACCAAAGACAAAAAAAAAAAAAAAAGAGCTTAAAGTCCTGTTTTGTCAGCAGACAAAAAATATATTTAAACAATGTCAGCAGTAGGGGATCTGAAATAATTAGAAAATCTTCATAGTACAGCTGCGTGTCATCAGAGCAGAACTGTAACGTGACAGAAATTAAGAGGAAACAGTCTGACATGAGATTAGATGCTAAAAAAAAAAAAAAAAAAAAAAAAACAGTAGTGCTGAACTCTGCTGCTTTAGAAAGATAAGAGGTGGTCAGAGGATGTGACAGTCATGGAGATATTAGATGAGAGAAGATAATAATCTACAGTAGGTGATGTTAACGCTGTCAGATGATGCTGGACAGAGACGTGCAGAGAGACACTCAGGCAGCTGGCGGAGTGAGAAGTTTCTTAGCAACTACTTTAAGTTGTTGTGCTGAAATATGCCAATAAAACACTTCTACTGTCTGTCGATGACTTGTCCAACAGGTCTGTCCCACTCATAAATTTTGTTCATATTTATGAGAAAAGTGGTAAATATCATAAATTCTTAAAGTTGCTTGTACGTCCCATTTAAAAACAAATCTGCTCGTACAAGTAGTTCTTGCATGAAGTCCATTGTTTCTGCTCTTGTGGTTTCAAATATATTTCTCCAAAGCATTGAGCATCACAAACTGCCACATGTACACATATGGATATCCTGAAACCTGGGCAGCTAGACTTGAAACCATCTGCGAGGCTAGATACTGCCAGGAAAATGGGAAAGTTTTGTGTTTTTGCTCACTAGTTTTACTACTTTCTACTCTTTTAACTGCGTCCCACCTGAGGAGCTCCTTCTGTCACAGCCTGCCTCCTCTCTCTCAGCTGCCGATGCAGCAGGGCTTCCACGCCGTACCGACGACGGTATCGACGCAGAGCTTTGAGCTTCTTCAGGTTCTCTCTCTCCTTCATGGACAGTCCTTCAGGCCCCGTCAGCAGACTGCTGCCTGTCATCAACATAAACAAACACGGTTATCACCGAGGCCTGCGATGTCTTGTGGAGGGTCTGGACTGCTGAAGGCAAGTAAACAAGTAAAACATGTTTAGTTAGTAAACAATCTGTCGTGTGTTAACCTAGAGTTTCGTGCTCCACTTTGCGGTTGTGCAGGTATCGGCGCTTTTTCTCCTTAAGCAGGTGCTGCAGGCGTTTGAACTGGTCGATGTAGAGAGACTGGAGCCTGATGAGTTTCTCTCGAGTGATGAGCGCCACCTCTTCTGCTGTGTACACTCCTGCATGTCTGCCACGACACAGAAGAAATACATTCACCATAAGAACTACTAGTAAAAAGAGCCACATAATGTTACGACACACAATAGGCAGTATGTGCTTTTTGTCATAGTATATTGTTTTTGCAGTTAGTATGAAATAAATCAAACATACTTTGCAGATTTTAATAACAGGAAATGAGGCAGTATGTGTGCCTTTGGACATCAATCACAGTAAGATTTTAATAAGTCACAGATGATTAAACATCGAAGAGAAAGCAAATGTTGTCCTGAGGATTTCACTTATTTTGTTGTCAAAAGCTCTTTCTGCAGCGGGTTTCACCATCCCCGTAATTTATTTTAATTCGTTGCAGTTGTGAGTAGCTCCTTAACGTTTCTTTGTGCACTGCGGGATAATATTACATCAACAGCACACTCTAGAATGACTTGTTTTTGTAGTTTGCATAATGACTTTATTTCACTGTCACTTTCTGAAAAGAAGGTCTGCAATATGAATCCAATAAAATGACTTTATTGGGCTTTAAATTGTCTCAAACTGTTCATTCTCTAAAATAAAACAATGAAACAGTCAAAAATAATTGAGCTTACTTCAGAGGATCCTCGTGATCACTGTCAACACTGTCGGCCTCGCTGTCAGGGTCTCCTCTCCATGTCTGATCTAACACCAAGGGTCCCTGCTCTTCCTCACTCAGACTGTCCTCATCTGCCCCAAGGAGTGGAGTTAAACATTATGATCATGGATACACATGTTCAAAGAAACACAATGATTAACCCATACCACAATACAGAAGAAAAGCTAATGCACACATGATTAACTTCACTGGAGATGTCTACAGTTGACAAAGCATTTCCCAGTCTGAACAAGAGCATTTACCTAGAATACGACTTGCTTCGGAGCGGCCTCCTTCGATGCTGTGCGTCTCTCCACGGTTGTATCCGCTAAGCTGAGACAACAGCGACTCCGGGGTTGGACCAGAAGATGCTTTTCTCATCTGAGCGCGGAGAGCCATGGCGTTCCTGCGAGCATGCTCTGCACAGAACGTCACTCTAAAGAAGAGATGTAGGATAGACACAAGTCAGAGATGTGTTTGGATTTGTTATTAGATGTCTGGTGTTCAAGTCTCTGTATGCAAGTTCAATCCCTGGAGGACAGGAGACACAGAGTAAACAAAAGTCTAACTTGTTTCTCACTATTGTTAAAAGCTGATTGAATTTCGACTTCCCGTTTTCAACTCACCCATCTTTCCTCTCCACCTTTGGTGCAGCGTTGGGGCAGCGTTTGCCGTTCTTGGAGGAGACGTAGCTGCACTGCTTGTACGGGGCGTTCTTGTCCTCCAGAATGTGTTTGATGCAGAACTCCAGGCCGTCCAGGCGGGGCTGAGAGCATGGTCGCTGGGTGAAGGAGCAGGCCTGAGGCTCTTGAGGACGGGGAGTCTGGGTCACCCGGTTCCGACTTGACGGCAAGACGTGGATGCGTATCCTGTTCATTGCAAATCTGCAAAATAATTCAGATTTGAAACAATTAATCCATTAATTGGTTTGTCGACTGACAGAAAGATAATCGAATATCAAAAAAAACTTCTGGCCACTTTTCTCTGTCTTTGACGATAGTAACGAACATCTTTGGGTTTTATATTGTTGGTCAGTAGGGGCGTAACAATACGTGTACTTGTCCCGAACCGTCACGGTACAGACGTTACAGTTTGGTGCATATAGTCATATAAAGAATACGCTCTGTGACCCAAACAATTACTGTCAAAATAGTTTAATAATCCACTAAGTCCGACGTGCAGAACAGTAATTCTAGAGTTTTTCCACCTGGAACGTTCTGGCAGTGCACCACTTTAGCTGTAGCGTGCTCATGAGTGTACGCTACACGGCGACCTTGTAGTGTCGCTGCCATCAGAATAACAAACGAGAGACCTTTTACACTGACTGATTGCAACCCTTTTATTGAAATATGCTTCTTTATCTCCGTAGACAACACCATGTCTCCCCGTCCCCCCTCCCCTCTATGTGACGGTCGCCTTTGAGTGAAGTTGTTCAGAACAATGATAAAAACGTTTGATTTCTGACGTGTTCAGACAGCAGGTTGTAAGAACCAGTTCTGAGAGAGAAAAGTGTAATTAAAAAGTATGAAAGTAGAAGTAGTGGTTTGGTCCCTCTGACTAACATACTTTTTTTTTTATTCATCTATTATTTAACAACGAAGTTCCTTGACATTGAAATCTCTTTTCCGAGGGAGACCTGACCAAGACAGCACACCAGTTACAGATTAAGTAGAAATAAAACACAACAGATAAGGAATACAAACATCAAACACACAAGGCTGAATCCAGCTCAAATAAGGCAGTTGTAATTCTCAGTTACACAGACTTTTAACATGGCTTTAAATGTTTCCATGTATTATATATGACATCATCAGATTATTAATACTGAAGCATCAGTGTTAGAGCAGCATGTTACTGTTGTAGCTGCTGCAGGTGGAGCTAATTTCAACTACTTTATATACAGTTAGACCATAAATCAGCTGTCAGGTGTCCCGACTCCCTGCAAGAAACAGAAAGGTTGATTTCCTTTTCCACTGCAGCACAACTTAACTGTGACAGTAATGTTTACATTTTTCAAAATTAAAAGACCTAAATGTTATTTTCCACCTTTCTTTTTTTCTGCTGTACTGAAATCATACCAAACGAGCAACGATCTGAAATCCAAAGATATTTAGTTTACAATCATGTATGACACACAAAAGCTTAAAATTGTCACATTTGAGAAGCTGCAACCAGCGAATTGTTGGCATTTTTCCTTTAAACTAATCATTTCAGACATTGTTTAAACAAAAATGCCAAATATTATCTAGTTCCAGCTTTAAATTGTAAGGCCTTGTGGTCTTATCTTAATCATACATGGCACTAAACTAAATATCCTTGTGCTGTTGGTGGGATTAAACAAGACATTTAAAAAGGCATCACCTTGTACTCTGAGAAAATACAATGGACATTGTGTTTTCTGACATATGTAGACAAAACAATTAATTGAGACAGTTATACTAATAACGTATTACATATAAAACATGGGCACAAGTCTGTGTAGACCACAAAGAAATGTCATTGCAGGTGATGCATTAAGATGAGGGATCTGACAGAAAATATCTGTTCACATTTTAAAGATCCACGTGGTTTATTTAGCCACAAAGTTTAGCCACAGTTAAAATTTAGCCACAGTTTGAAACAAACTTAACTTCCAAATAAAACTATTCTTTTTCCTTACATCCTCAAAGACACGCATATATGCAAAATACATCAATAAGAATAATATTTGTATTATATACCTATTGCATCTCAATATTTTTTGTTATATGTACATTATTTTAGAACATATGTATACAAGTACAACATTTTGAACGCTGCCGAGAAACGTCTCTAATACTTTGTGAACATTTTACAATGAATTTAGTTCAGTTAAATTAATAAACACCGTATTGATGCGATATGGACGAAAGGAAATGTTGATAATCATTGAAACTAACGCCTAAACAGGCGGTGGCAGGTCAGGTGGCTTGTCAGAATCGGGTCTAATCAACTTTTTTCATATTTTAATGCGCATTGTATGTATAGACAACGGCCACAAATATACATTTACATAACCAGCGAACGCTTTTATAACATATATAAGAAATTGTGTTATATCAGCCGTTATAACTGCAGCAAAAGTACATTTCTACGCCCCGGACAACTCTAACCAGGCGCCACACCGAGCTTTAGCCCGCCTCTCTTTACTGCGTCACTCTTTTTCGGTTGTGCAGTCGCCATCTTTGTTCGGCAGTTGCTAATAGTAGCTAACGGCTAATTTTCATAATTTTTGCGGCTGGGGAGCGCGATTTAGTGACCGATTACAACAAGCAGTCGTCTTTGTCGATATCGTCGAAATGCCTCGATGTCAGAAGACGAACAAATACCTTAATTTTCCGTTAATGACGGCTTACCTTCCGCACGGCTGCCTCACTTAACGTAGCTCCCGAAGCACACTGCGTCGGTTTGCCTGCATTCCCTGATAACTGCCACGGCCACCGCAGGAACAACCAGAGCCCGCCCACTCAGAGCTCTGATTGGCAGAAACGCCAGAGTTCAAAGCGCGCCATTGGCTCATTTAGATGCCAATCAAAGGGGAACCAAACTTGCAAGTGTATTTTACACCCACAATATTGCAGCAGTAAAGAAAGTTTATGGAAACATTAATGGTGCAATGAGCAGGTTTTCTTAAAATATTTATTGACTTTAATTGGGAATAAAGCAACCACATTATATCAAAAAGAACAGTGTTCACATATAACCTTTAAACCAAAAAAACAAAGAAATCCCAAAACGTTTTATTTCCAGACCTGAGTGTCACTAAAAACACCAAGACATGAAAAAACATGAAACTTATTGTAGCTATGTGATTTTTGCATTGTTAGGTTGCATGAGTGTCTTCCATTTTTCTCACATATGGGTTTTATTTTTGAAATGTGTCCTTTTGTATGACTTTCTCACAGCATAAAGTTAATACTTAAAATTGGAAGATTTGTCCAGATCAAATAAAACAATTTTTTTTTAAAAATGGCAATGATATATATTGAAATCTATTCTAATAGTCTCACCATTATACATGTAACACTTTGTCACTTGCATTGTAGGCAAACCTACCGAGATAAATATTCAGTGCATTTACTTTTTCCCTGTTACAACCAAGAGTTGAATAACTAATGACTTTAAAACCTCTGCTGCCTGAGCAAAGAGCTGCACTCTTTTCCGTGTGTCTTCCATATATCAAAGGAACAAAAACATTTTACAGTTGTATGGCTGATTTGTTGTACTGCATTACTGTGAACTGCCTAAAACAAATTTTTGATAACAAGTTCAAAAAAAAAGAAGAAAAAAAAAGCAGGTTAAGAGCAGTAATACTATACAATCAAAACCATATAAAGCTTAATATGAATCAAATGTACAGATGATACCCGATTCTCTTCCTAACATATAGCAGTCTTCCATTATTTTTGCTCAAACACAAATTTAAACATTAATTCAGATTAATTAAACAGTATTATACTTCATGCTCATGACCCTGTAGTGGAGGTATAACCTGCTGCTTGTCGTGTTATGATTTACACAACTGAAGAAACACATGCAAACGTTTTTTTGTTGTTTTCTTTTTTTTTGATTAAATCATGGCTTGTGGATGGATTATATAAACAATCTGAAGCTGAACAACCATCAAGTCAGTTTTGAAGGTTCAATGCATATGGAGTAACAAGACAACTTCAACATGATTAAATCAGATCAGCATGAAAACACAGGTATACACTGGGATTTTACACTTTTTTTTTTTTTTTAAAAACATCCCCAAAAGGGAAGATCTATAAATGAAAGACAACCATAAAGACATACAGATGACCTATGATTCGTCTTTGATAATGTGTATTGTGAATACTTTGTTGTATACTGAACTCAATATGGTCACCACAAAGTTAGCACCGGCAGATAAACTTTATTTTTCTGGCATAGTTTCAGGGTTAAAGTGGGTGCTGCTTATGCAAACACCACTGTAAATTATGTGTATCTGTGTAGGCAGCCTATTTCTATCTACTTCTATCTTTGCACGTAGCTGTGATCAGATCCTGAGGAAACTGATGGACAAGTGACAGTTACATGACAGGAAAAAAACTCACATTTATTTCTAGAGGGATTTTTTTTTTTTTGTTGGCAATTCCTTCACTGTGACCATACTGGGTAGATATGTTTGAATTATTTGAACCTCATGACCCATAGATGTACAGTATAAACCTTTGTATGAACTGTGTCCATTAGTGTAATTGTTAAGAGAACTGACATAATATTTTACAACCATTTAAAACAATGACTGCAACACTTAAAAATCAAAACCAAAAAAAAAAAAAAAAAGAAGTACAAGCTCCGTTAATTTACATCTTTTTTGCAATTTTTCATAACAAAATGTAAAAAATATTTCATGTTTGTTTTAAACATTTTACAATCTTTGTACAAGTTTACTAAATAATGCAAGATAACACCAGGGGTGGGGCAATCACCTAATTTTTTGAGGTTATGGGTGTTTTTTTTTTTTGTTTGTTTTTTTAAAAAAGACAAAAATATTGAAAAGATGGCTTTGGAGACATGCACACTCAAATTCGCCTGTACAGTCTTGATGAAGAAATATCCCTCTGCCCAAAAAGAACATGGGAGGGGGGGGGGGGGCCTTAACAAGGTTAAAAAAAAAAGGGAGGGGGGGATTATGTTTGTTTGTTTTTTTTTTTAAAAGCATTCAATTAATAAATAACATACTATAAAAAACATTATAAAAAAGACAATCGGTAAGAAGACCTGACAGGTACGTGATGGAAATCTTTTCCTCATGATTTCAAGACAATGACTTCCTCCAAAACTGTGATGGTAAAAAAAAACTACCAGGTCCCATCATCACATTTCATTTGAGTAAAGCAGAAAAGCAAAAAAATAGTATCTACACTTTCCTGTAAATATTTTTCTCACATTTTTGTAAGCTTTTCAAGCCTCTCATTATTGCCCCACAAGTGAACCGTAAAAAGAAAAAGAAAAAAAAAGAAAAACTCATCTCACTGGTACATTTCTCTGCTGTCACTCTGAAGCCTATAAAAATGTTTAGTGAGTTTAAAAAAAAAAAATCATTTTACAATACTTTAAGTAACATGATGGATGTTTGTGACGTCAAGTACAATGTACATAATACATCTCCTGACCAGGAACTCATTTGGGTAGCGGCGGCAGTGGGGGAGGCGGGTCTGAAGGCAGGGGCGGGGGCCTGGAGTTGCTCCCTCTGGAGCCGCTGCTGTACCGGTAGTCCCCGTATTGGGATCTGTAGTCAAACATGGACGGCTGGGACGGCTGCACCCCCTGCGCGCTCAGAAGTGAGTTTAGCATTTCAAAAGTGTCCTGGTACTCGTTCGACTGGGCTCCGCCTGTCGCGCTGTGTCCGTTAGTGTCTGTCTTGTCACTTTTGGAGTGCGAAAAGCTCCCTTGGTGGTGGGGAAGGCCCAGGGCGGGGAGGATGTCGGGACCGTGTGTCCCCAGTGTTTGCCCGGAGGAGGAAGACAGGGACGGTAGCTGGTAGGGATTCCTAGAGGACTTGCTGACTTTAGAGGCTTGGTGAGATCCTGCTGAGGGATCTTGGGAGTGTGTCCTCTTGCGTGAGGCGGAAGAGGATGAAGAGCTCGTTCTAGAGGAGTCACTGGGGACTTTTTTGCTGCTTCCTAACGCCCCGCTGGAACTAGATGAGTGTTTATGTGAAGAAGACATTGAGGTGCCGCTAGAGGATGAATGGTGGTGGTGGTGATGATGGTGATGGTGGTGGTTAGACCGTTCCCTGTGCTTGTCCCTGCTCTTGCCCTCCTCTCCTGAGCTCCCTCTTTGCTTCTCAGGCACTCGTATTCTGACTTTGATATCCTGGTCCTGACCTCGGGCGCTGCCGCTGTGCCCGCTGCTTCCTCCTCCTCCGCCGGCTAGGGGGAAGCGCATTTTCAAAGAGCTCCTGTCGTGCCTCTCCTTCTCCAGAGGGATTTTCAGAATAATGGGTGACGGGTTGGACATGTCAGAGGAGGAGGAGCTGGACTGCTGGTGATGATGCTGCTGCTGCTTCTCCTTCCTCTGCTGCTGACCGATGAGAGCCTGGGCGGCGTTGGCGTAGTCCCTCTTCACGCTGGCTTCCATGTTCTCCAGCTTCCGCTTCTGGGCGGCCAAGACGTCTGCGTTCTTGGCACGGTACTCGCTCAGCGACACCTTAGCCGGGGCGTGGACCTCGTGATTGGTCTGCTGCTGCTGCTGCGGTTGTTGCTGCTGCTGCTGCTCAGCTCCACCCTGACTTTTACCACTCCAAGTCGCAGCGCTGCCAGGCGTACTTCTGTCCTTGTCGCCCGCAGATGAGGAAGAAGAGGCTGAAGGTGGAGCTGAGAGGCTCATCAGGCCTGCCACAGTGCTCTCTGATGAGGCCATGGAGATCATGCTCATCATGGTGTCCCTCTGGTCGCCCTCCTCCTGGACCTTTGGCTTGACTTTTGGTGTCTGACCTCCAGCCTAGAGGCCAAGAAAACAGACAATTCCTGTTGTATATCTGAATATATGAAAGTGTGTTTCTATAATATGTGAATGTATGTGTATACATCTTTTTAATAAAAATGTATACATCAGGTAAACAACAAATTCCTGTTAGGTAATTCAACAAAAACAATGGAGAATGACTTGGCTGAGCTCTGTCACAAAAGAGCAACAGAAAAAAAAGAAGTTGTACCTTCCAGTTGCGAATCCGTTTCAACCGACTGGGTGTTTTCTCCAGAATCTGCAGGAACTCATGTGTGAGCTCTGAATGAATTTATGAAACAGTGAAGACAGGAGAAAGTTTTAAAAAAAAAAACTCTTGAATCCTCAACATTTATCAGATTACTCTGTAACTGACATACGACTTCTTGGCCCTTCTCAAACGCTTTTCCTGCTCGCGTGTGGAATGGTCTGAGCTACAAGGTCATTCAGAGCACATACCGTCCAGCAGCTCAAGGGTAACCGTGGGATCAACATATTCCCACCAGTGTTTGCCATCTGTAGACACGGGGATCTCCCAGTTGGACCATTTGCAGGCGAGGTGGATGCACACACAGGCCACGACGGGAGGACTGTACTGCAGGCAGAACGTGGTCAGGTGCAGACTATGTGGCAGCATACGTCCCAGATGACCACAAAAACAGGAAACAGGAAGAGAGGGAGAGAGAGAACAGACAGACATTCAGTATATTGAGTTTTTGAGGATTACACGCAAAGATATGCCAACACGTTGCATCGTTTAAAAACATAAAAGTCTGTGTTTTATTGTGAACTGTGAATATACCTGTTGGTTGCCATGAAGTATGATGTCTGAGCCAGATCCTTACTCGCTGGAACAACAATAGAACAGAAAAACATACTTAAAATCTGCAACGTTTTTATGTGCAAACTTATAATAATACCAAAATATCCTCACAAAATTTTACAAGCGAAACTCAAAGCTGTCTTTTGATGCTCACCTCTGACAAGCTGAGTGCACTTGACGACATGAGTGTGTGGATGGTCGATGGTGATTTCAAAAGCTGTAATAAAAAGGGGACAAAAAAAGAATAAATTAAACGCACATGTCAAAAATAACTAGACAGATTTCTTTAAATCCAATTTCCATGTCAAAGATTATTTTCCATTCAGCAGTAAACATTAAGAAAAGTCCCTGAAAACCAGAAAAACAAACGCCGTGTTAAACCAAACGTTGCAGAGTTAGATTAGATGTCACTTTGCTTGAGGTCTTCCGATAACATCCGAGACGATGCGAAAACATCAACAGTTTAAAAATTAATGGCATGCAAGCTACATTTTTCCACTTGTGTTGACAGTGAATCTCGTTTACAGGTGACAACACAAATGGGTTGTTTTCAGTTAAAAGTTATTTTCTTCTGCTGCCTTCTTCCAAGCTTGGAAACATGGAGACAAGATTTTGCACGTTGTAGCAGACAAACTAAAAACCATTGTTCATGATAACGCAGGGATTCATCTCGTAGTCCTCAAACAGATGGCTTCAAAATATGAAGACAAAAAAAAGAGGGAAAAGTTAAGGACATGACATAAAACAAAAGTGTGGGAATAGTAATGTAACAGTGGGTAGATGTTGCCAAGTATGAAGCATGTGTGTCACTTTGCAGTGCTGCTAACTGCATGTGGGGTTTCTGTAGGACAAAAGTAAAACAGGTTAGCACTACTTTTTTTTTTTTTTTTATAATCACATGTGTTTCAGGGGCAAAAAAATCAAGGGACCCAGTTCTTCCTTCCCAACTTACCCAAGGTCTGGAGTATTATGCTCTCAAGAATGACCAGGTCTTGGGCTTGTTGCAGGTAAGCCTGAGGTTGAGAGGACAGGCACGTTACTCACTTGGAGGCCTCTATCCGTTGTCGAACAAGAGCAACTGAACGAAAATTCTTTGATCGTTTATCTGAAAGGCTTTCTGGGGTTGAACTGAAAGGTCGGGTTACAGTTTGCGGTAGAGTTGCGCATGTTAAAAATCGACCTTTCACTGACGAAGCCTCGCAGATAAGCACAGATGCTCTTGTTTTACAACCACTAGACATCAAATTACCCGGACGACCAAAAAAAATCCTACACAGACACTGTGATGCACTTCCTCTTTTGCTCTCGCCCCGAGCATCGAGCAGCCTCCACGTATGAGGTAGCAAGAGCTCAAAATAAAACACCTCATCAAATAATTGTCCCCAGTTCAAATAGCTGTTAAATTTATACCAAGATAAAAATGCAGTTAAAAGCATCAACATTGAAGCTGTTATTAGAAAATGACCCATTGTAGGAGAAGAAAACTGATGGAAAGTCACAAATTGGAACAATATAAATGAAGCTTCAAAGGTGGCCCGCTCGTTATCTAATGTCAAAGTGCTGCTACAAAGGAATGTTCACTTCTAAACTGTTGCTTATGAATAAGCAATAACTCATCTAATCAAGCAATACATTCCCATCAGGTCATATTATTGTACAGATGAAATCACTACCCTATTAGGTAAACATATGAACAGAAGGAGAAAAAAAGTGACTGATTTTCACAACAGCCCAGGACTTACATCACTGCGTACATCTGGTGAAGGCTCCTGAGGATTGAGGCAAGCATGAGCCACCTTGATAACATGTTCCAGCTTTCGGGGTTGCTCCTCAACCTTCGCAGCAAGGAAGAGAGCGGCAGGAGAAATGACCTGGTGAGGGTAAAAGAAAACAAATTCACAAATAGTTAAGATTTAAAACCTAACAGTTCTATCTGGGACTTTGTTGAAAACGACCAGGTATGTAAAAAAAATACTTACATTTCTGTGAAATCTGGTGAATGACTGGACCATGTAGAATCGATGCATGTAGACAATGGCTGTGTTTATTGTGAGCTGGGACCTGATACGTGGTAGTTAAGGAAAACATTGCAAACAAGAGTACTTACAGATCAAAACATCTACACTGGTTTCATATTGTTAATATGACTGGGGTCACTGATATACATGTGAAATATACAAAACCCTTTTGTTAGTTTATGTATTTATGTTTTTTCTTTTTCTTCAAATGTCTCTTTGGTGGACCTGCAAACAACTCATAGACATCTGAAACATAACAAAGAGACACACATACACACTGCAGTTTTGTGAAGGGCCCACATCCCAAAATGTTTGTGAATCACTGGTTTACTCTTTAACAATGCAGTATAATTTATAATTATTATATTTAATGTATCAATTCAATCTGAAACGCAACTAAAGCGGTCAAACCTAACCTTACGAATATATATAAAGTAACGTATTACTTGTTTACCTATACAATATTTGCTCCAGCACTCCATTCAACATTTATCTCAGCGCTCCTTGCACACCTTATCAGTATTTGTATCCTGTTTACGGCTCACAAAAAACGGTTTCACCTGTAGTCCTTCCTGGTGTATATTCCTCAAGATGTTTGTTGTTGTTATTTTATTTAAGTACATTTAGAGCCAACAAACCAGAGTCAAATCCCTTCTATGCGTAAACATACTTAGCTAATAAATACGATTCTGACTCAGAACAACAAACAGTTTGAAGGAAGCATTTATCTTTTAAAAAACACACAAAAGAGCTGATGACCGAAAGGATAAAGCAAACAAAACACGGTGTTTTTTGTAAGTTAGCAGGCTGTTCTACACGTTTCCTTCTCTGCGGTAGCATCACACTAAGAGCCAAAGCTAATGCTAACGTCCTGAAGGCCCGCCGACCACACAGGCCTTCACGGCTCCGGCTCAGCCAACTACGCCGCTCTCAGATAGCGTTAGCCGGCTACAGTAAACACAGTAAAAAACCACAAACCACCGGGCGAAAGAGACTCGAAACATAAAAACCAACGAACCCCCCGCGAAGGAGACACAATAACCCGACCCGGCTTCGCTGAAGCTAAACTTCGCTGGCTAACATGCTAACGTCGGCTAGCTGAAGACGACCCTCGACAAAAGATACACGTTGAGTCGTTGTCCCATGTCCTGGAGCAGGTTGGCCGCCTGTTGCCTGTAGGACAGTTCCTTGTCGGGATCAAGTCCAGCTCGCCGAGATGGGCTGTTGTCGATCTGTTGCCGGGTGTAGTACCATTTGTTATTACAGCTTGCAGGGAGAGAACGAAACGAAGCCGCCATCACTGAGAAGGAGGATAGTTTAAAATTTCTGCGCGTCACAGGAACATACGTCACACCGGGGGTGCTACGTCAGCGCGTCTTCCCGTCGCTGACCGGCAGATGTCAGAAAAAATCCTTATTAAAGACCCTCTTCAGACATGATTTAAAGGACCAGTGTGTAGGATTTAAAGGGGATCAATTGGCAGAAATGGCATATAATAATCATAAGTATTTTTTAATTAGTGCATAATCACCCGAAAATAAGAATAGTTTTGTCTTGTGTTTTTGTGAAACCAGCACTTCATGTTTTTCTCCATTTTTTTTATTGCATTTGTATTGTATTTATTTATCAGGACAGTGTACAGTTTTTAACATAAATGATGCACTGCACCAGATTTAGCTTCAAGATGATTTTCATCTGCAGTCCCTTACAATTAAAACATATAACAGCACAACAACAAATAGCACATAGCACGAAAAAACACACAGGGGACATTATACAAAATACAAAATACAAAGCTACATGAAACAGCACATCACATACACCCACAATGTCAACCAGAAATCAACAATGCAAGCATGTCAAACCAAAAGCAAGATTATCTGAGAAGACCATGAGATCAAATCCAGATACAGCTGAGCATAAAAACATCACTTACAACATGTGACATTAAGACAAACATATAAAACATTTGAAGTAAGGATAACTGATTAAATTGTTTTCTTTTCTGCTCAATTACTAGTGGATTTAGCACTATAGTGGCCTATATGAAACACATCAGCAATTTACAGCAATATCCCAGTGCTTCAGTGTCGTATCCATCCAGGGATGCAACACTGAAGAATGGATGTGCTATATAAAATAATAATAATAATAATAATAATTTAGTAAATAAAACATGTTTTCACACCCTCTTTGAATACACAGGAATAAATAGAGAGAGGCACCCTGGCAGGATGGGACTAAGTCTGATCACTGAAGAAAAATACAGAAAAAGACGACATAAGTCAGCCTCTGTGTGTTAAGTCTATTAAAGAAACTAATGAACTTTTGAGTGGGACTTAAGTAAGTCAGTGAACCCTCTCACCCAGCCACACAATCAGTCTCTCAGCCAAAGTCTTTAATTAGACACATTTTATTGAGTCTTGTTGGAGTGTAATAATATCTATGAAGTATTTAGTATTGAATAAATTTGCCTCTCTGATATATTTCCCATTGTTGGACAGAATCCCATTAGAGGAGCATGTTGATATTTTTTGTTTTATGTCTTTATTTGTGTACAAAGTTCAGACAGACTGCACTACTTGTATAAGTATTTACTATTTAAATGACTTTTGAATGTTTAATTACCCGAATGAGCTTTATGCTTTGTTTTTTCTATTACTTTGTAATTGTGTGCAAATGTTCAGCATCATTCATTTAAAATGTTAATAAAGTGAGACGTGGTATGAAAGAAACACCTTGAAGTCGTCTCAATGTTTTAAGTCACAATTCAAATGAGTGTTTATTCACTGCTGTAAACACTGTCAATGAGTAATTATGTCAAGTAACAAGGTTTGTGGAAAAAAATATTTAAAATTTAAACTCACTGTAGTCTTCACTGTTAGCAATCAGTTACACAATAGTGTGTCGGGTAGTGTGTCGTACATTTTGCACTTTACAGTAAAAATCTGTAAGTATGCCACTTGTGAAAAGTGCAAATTAACAGTAATAAACAATGCAATCCCTTTTTGGCAGTATTTTGCTGTAAAAGTGGAGAATAACATGCTGTATTTATAAAAGCAGCAAGTAGTACTTGGGGGGTCCTGGAAGGCAGCACTTCACTGCAGCTGGTCCTGGTTTTCTTAAGGGGAAGTATGGGAATGGTTGCCAGGGCGCTGGGAAGGCAGCAGCTAGCTGCGGCTGGTCCCAGGTGCCTGATGGATACTCCCAATTCTATGCATGGGTGCTTTGGTGGGATCTGGAAGGCAGCAAGTTACTGCGACTGGTCTGGGTTCATACCAACCATACTGGTGCTGGTCGGATACTACTGCAGCAGCAGCAACAACAACAATAACAACAACAACAACAACAGCAGGTCTTGGCATGCCCTGAGACCTGTTGAGTGAAAACTGATTTATTTAGTCCAATGTATCAAAAAATGAAATGAATACAAGCAAATCAAATTTAACTGGCTTAACTCAGAATAAAGCAAACTAAGGCCCACATTTACTGCAGAGGCGTCCTTCACTTTATACCAACTGGCAAATATCAATGCTACTTGTATCAGTCAACATTGTTTAAACAGAACACACCCACGTCATAAACCTCAACACGAGCCAAAACAAGTACAAATCATATTGGTCTAACCCAGTGACATCACCAATGATGTCACCTAGTGCATAAATACAGGAAGCGGTCGGGTGATGTTGAGGTGATGAGACGATCAGATGATTGGTTTATCATTTTAAGGAACAGAATTGTGAGGATCATTGCTCCTTTGCTTTGTTTCAAATAATCTTGCTTTTAATTTGACAAGCTTACATTATTGATTTCCGATTGATTTCTAGTTGTGGGTGTAGAAGAAGAAGAAAAAATAGTTATAAGCTAACTCTGGTGCAGTACATCAAATGGTAACATTTATGTTTAACACTGTACATGGTCCCAATAAATAAATAAGACATAAAGAAGGTCCACTCCTTTCCTCTCATCCTGGTTTAAGCCTAAATAAAGTCACATTCTGGGTCTTGGTGTATACAGAACATGTTAAGGGGTCAAAGCCCATATATGACTTGGGGCTCTTGGTTTCCTGAGTCTTGGGGAAATGTGACTCTTATATAACATACATGTGCATGTAAATGTTTATCTTGTGGCTATAATCATATAAGCTGATACACTGACCAATCACAGATCATTTCTCTGTTCCTTCAGAAACTATAGAACATTAGGTTCGCTCTTTGTTTAGTGAGACAAAGCTCTGTGTGTTCTGTCTCCTTATTGTACAATAATATTTTTTTAAATCTTCAACCCAGCAGTGTTTTGTGTATCATTTCATGTGTGTTTAGCTTTTTCAGACAATTTCCATGACAGTGTCTCCTCCTTTTGTCTCACGGTGGAAAGAAGAAGAAAGAAAATGATAAACTTAGGAAAGGCCTGTCTTTGTTTTACTTTAACCAAACATGTTGCTGGTATGTAAACTTTAACCAAATATAATGCAAATCACAAACAAACCTGTGATAGTATGTATCTGCAAGTTACAGATTAATGATGGAACTATGGCTAAAACAAGCAATTAACAGGCATGGTTATATTAGTCAACAATACGACAATAATGGTGAAAATGGGGACAAATGGCATCTTCTCACCCACTTTGTCACAAGCATTCACACACATTTTCTGCAGGAAATACATTTCAAGTTATATATGACATCTTTAGATTATTAAAAACTCCATGTAACAAACCCCAAGTCAGAACAATAAGACATAAAAGAGACAAAAACAAGAATCAAACAACAAAGCAGATATCAAAAAATTGAAAACAATTTATTTTAAATCACAAAATGTTATAAAATGGACAGATAACTGAAGCAGTGTACCAATGGAGTCCCAGAAAGAAAACAAGAACAGGCCGACTGATTAATCAAAGGTACATTTGAATACACACAGTCAATACAGATATGTGAGTTAAATCATTTCAATTGAAAATATGTTTTCGTTACTTCCAATAAGCTTATAAAACACAATTTCTCTTTTCATTTATCATAAACTAAACTTTGTTGTTCAATTTCACCTTTTCGATTTATTCGGGCCTCGCACGAATGTATTACACATTTTCTATCTCCCCGGCCAAAATGTACCATCTTCCTTGTTGCGTGTATAATAATGACGAGAACATCTGTAGATGCTGCATAACGTTCAGTTTTATTTCTATTCTAATCCTCGTCCGACACATAAGAGCCTTGCTGGTTTCTGATTCTTTACTGTGCTTCGTCAGAGCTGCAAGAGTCTGTTCAAAGACCCGAAAAAAGCACCAAAATGTCACCTTTAGTCACGCACCTGGTCGGCTCGTTGGCTGATGTAAAAGTTTCCTTGCAGCTAAAAACAATCATTTTTACCCCGTGATAACAACATATTCTGTTTGATTTGTTAAGATTCTGGGCGGTTTTATTGTAATTAAACACCAAAAACAGGGAAAACTAATTATACTTCCTGAACGCTGGAGAAATGAACTTTATCAGAAACCGTTGAGGATCCTGTTTGTTAGATGAACGATGAGAGAACAAGCTTCTATGTTATACAGGAGCTAATGCTGCCCATGCATTTTAATAGACAACCAACTACTTCCTGTGTAAAAAGTGAAGGCAATGAGAATTTTTGTGTGAGGAAAATTGAAAATAACAGCTTGAAGGCATCTCAAGAATGAGGAAAAAAAGGCAATCCAGTAAATAATCGACAGGGTAATATGTGAGTTTCAAATTGACATCAATATAATTACAAGCTTTTTTCTAATTGTTTCCCCAAAAATGATCTAACTCACCCATTTATTGTTGTATTTAAGTATACGTTCGATTGACAGGAATCCTATCAGTGACATTTGTGATCTTCGGGAATCTCTGGTGTACAAGTCATGAAAATGCTTTACAAAAAAAAACAAAAAACAGGCTCTAAAACATTATTTACACTTTTCCAAATCTTTCAGCGCGCTTCATTTTCTTTGCCTGTAAAAAAAAAAAAAAAGAAAGAAAACATCAATATGGTCAACAGCACTGTGATAAGATGTATGATTACAAATTGTCAACCAAGTCAAACAATAATAAAAAAAAAAGCTACCTCAACATCAGCTGCAGCGGCTGGTCCTGCGCTTGTTAAGATCCCGAACCTCTCCTTCCTTTTTTTCAGCTTTTCATCCTCTTCGATCTGGAAAACATTGTTAGCGTCACTTTAATGCTAAATAAAAGGGCAGAAAAGGTAATAATAATAATAATAATAATAACGCTGCTGCAGTTACGCGTTTTTGTTACCTTTTGTGAAATGGATGAAACATTCATGCCAAATCTTTCTGCTCTCTTCTTCAGCTGATCGGTAGACACCTTTATGAGACACAGAACGTTCTTATAAAAACCATCTTGTTAAAGTAAATGAAGGAATAAAGAAATGTGTCAGCTTCACTTACAGGAGCTTTACTGTTTGCAACGAGACCTG
This sequence comes from Thunnus maccoyii, assembly GCF_910596095.1. Classification (NCBI taxonomy): domain Eukaryota; kingdom Metazoa; phylum Chordata; class Actinopteri; order Scombriformes; family Scombridae; genus Thunnus; species Thunnus maccoyii. The sequence continues at coordinate 29,018,161 of NC_056536.1, read as the reverse complement.
TACGGGAGAGAGAAGAAAATAACTGTGAGATGAGAAACAGCAGCTACTAAACAAGTGAGAATTTTAATTAAACATTATGAGAAACATGTGAAATACTGTATGTCGCATCAAAGCATGTGACACATTATATTCTAGCTAATATATATATATGCTCCGATCAGAACACAATAATCAGTTTATTAAAAGCAGAGAATGACTACAGACCTGGAGAGGGACTTGAAGCATCGTTGGGTAAACCGAACCTAAAGGAAACGAGCAGAATTGTTTCAACGTGGCTTTGAGTGTTGACATTTATTTAAAGATCTCCTCCAGTTTTAAGACATATAAAGAAATACTCTGCTTTCAGTAATAACTTGTGTCTAAAATGGTTTTTCCACAAAAAACCCTCAATTTCTTTGTTAAAGTCCTTAAACATGTCGTCCTTTTGGATTTTTTAGTCTGATCTTGGTCGACTATACAACACAACACAGTCGAGCCCTTTAGATCTGGGAATGTGGCGACATTTCTACATCAAAGTCTCAGGCAGAAAAGATACGACCATGTTCAGATGATCAGATCAGATTATCCAAAACACTCGCGGGTAAAAACAAAAAAAAAAGCCAACAAATTTGGCCAAGCTGGGTCTTTCCTTCCAAATCTGTCTGATCATCTGATTTCTTGTGACTTCTTTATAGCAGTTATGCAGCACTCCCAGATGTCAATACACTCTTATTATCAAGACAACAGATGGGCAAAACTATGAAAATAACATCCAAAATTGTAACAAACTGGAATTATCCTTTAAGAGACACTCGGATAAGGATCCTGTGAAGTCTTACCTCGCTGCACGTATGGCCTTCTTGCTTTCGGCGGATGCGGGCAGGCTGAAACGTTCAGCCCTCTTCTGTAGTCTCTGCTCGACAGAAGACAACATTTAAAACTTGATAACAGAAACTGAACATGCAGACATATTGGTTCTGCTACTGAATATTTGTAGGTAGGTGTAGGTGTATAATATCTGTATTAAAATCATTGTTTTTGCAGAGATGTCATACATACTTCAGTGGCAGTTGTTGGAGGACTTATTTTCACCACCTTCTTTTCAGCATTTCTGAAAGAAAAACGTGTAAAGAAAAGGAATGATCAAAGACTGATAACGCCTCAGAGATGAAAAATGAGTACTTGTGTTAAACCGGCCTTTTTGTCACTCGAGCAGAGGTGTCTTTTATGTAAATGTTCCTAAGAATTTATTCAGACGTGACAGGACATTTACAGAAAAGAGACACATGCTTGTGTGATATTTGGCACAGAGAGCATCACTAATGGATTTTGCTTTTGAAGCCTTAATGGCCATCGTGAGCATGAGGGACGCTGACCTCCACATCAACTGCATCATTTTTTTTTTTTTAAATTGCTGCCTACTTTCTAAATTCTGACAATGCAGAAGGAGAGAATGACAGGATGTTAAGAGAAATTTGTATGGATGCAGTTTGTATTTCTTGGCTGTAAGCAAACAGCCAAGAAATACAAAGTAAAACAAAGGACGTAAACTTACAGCTCGCTCTCAGTAGATTCAGAATTCTTGTCTTCCTTTTCATTTTCGGCGCTCTCGACTTTAGCGTAGTCCTAAAATGAAAACGGAAACATTAATCACACGAATAGTCTGACAGTCTGAGAGGAGACACATATAGTGAAAATGCACGTTATAATTTCCCAGAGTCCAAGTTTAACATTAATCTAACAGACAATCACATTACCTCTGTATCCTCTCCGAGCACGTCATCTACGTCCACATCTTCCTCTGTTGTTTGGATCAAGTGATGAAGATCCCGTCACCAGAGAGAAAGAGGCCAGATGGAGAAATTAGTCATTTTATCACAGTAAGGGATGCATAAAAAATACATCAGCAACTCATATCTGGATTGTATGTAGAAACAATTCATCTTGACCTGATCAAGTCCATGTTTTTTTTTTAGTTTTTTCCCCAAAGTCATGAGAACAGTTACAAAAGGAATATTTTCATTTGTGATTACATTTCACCCACCTTCATGTTTATAAATTGTAAAAAAGATTATTTATTCTCACCGTGCTCATCCAGATAGGCTTGCAGCCGGGCGATGAGCTCCCCTTTGTTTCCCTTGGTGTCCAGACCTCGAGCCTCACACTCCTGCCTCAGCTCAGCGAGCTGAAAGAGCAAAAATAAACAAACACTTTCACATTTACAGCCTCAAACTTTATCAGTTTATGGATCCTACTTCAGTAAAAGTACATAAGCATTAGCAGAAAATGTAGTTAAAGTATTGCAGTAAAAGTAGTAGTTTGGGCCCTCTGACTGATATATTATTATATATGACATCATTAGATTATTAATACTGAAGCATCAGTGTTAGAGCAGCATGTTACTGTTGTAGCTGCTGGAGGTGGAGCTAGTTTCAATTACTTTATATACAGTTAGCTAGTTTAGTCCAGTGGTTCCCAACCTAGGGGTCGAGGCCCCTTCAAAGGGTCAGCAGATAAATCTGAGGGGTTGTGAGATGATTAATGTGAGAGGAAAGATGAAAAAACAAAGTTCTGATACACAAATCTGTTTTCAGTTTTTGAACCTTTTCTCTAATCTTCGATTTGAGGTGAAATATTGGATCATTTGAACATTTATTGAAATGAAAGCATGTGAGAAGTTTAGAGGGAAAAATCACTATTTGGTGAAGCTGTTAACAACTCATAGACATCTGAAATGTGACCCCGACTACACACTGCTTTTTGTAAGACGTCAAACGCCAAAAAGAGGTTGGAAACCACTGGTTTCATCTTTAATAATGTGTTGTATTTTAAAAGCTTGTTATATTATCCATTGTGTCAAATCTTCATCTGAAAAGTAACTAAAGCTGTTAAATAAATGTAGTGGAGGAGAAAGTACAATATTTCCCTCTGAAATATAGTGGAGTGGAAGTATAAAGTAGCATAAAATGGAAATACTCAAGTAAAGTACCTCAAAATCGTACTTAAATACAGTACTTGAGTAAATGTACTTAGTTACTTTCCACTACTGCTTACATTAGTATATTTTTGTAGTAGAGGATGTTCAGTTTTCCAGACAGAAAGCTGTGTAGCAACCAAATAGTAACAGAAACTGTCTTTTTGGTTTCACAGGTGTTATAAAAACCGACACATTTATTTACCGATGTCGTTAATTTATGAGACGAGGACAAAGATGGCGGAATAATTTGTATCTAACCACATGCACCACATTCACAGATATCATTTAATATACTCTTCATTAGCTCTTAATTGTAATCCCTCCTCAGCTCTCTGTTGGTTTAATGTGAGCTTTTTAACTGATCTCAGTTAGCGCGGTTAGCTAAATGAACACGCCGGTTAGCCTTCACACCCGGCGGACACATTTCACTCATCAAACCGTTGAGCTCATCGTCACCCAGCTGTCTGATATTACAACTAACCACGACTACAACACATTCCTCACTAATAAATCCAGCTAATGCAGGTAATAAAATATATATTTTATGACACTACCAACCTTCAGCTTCTGTAGCTCTATGACTTCAGCCATCTTTCTTTGTTGATGTATAACTTCCTCCAATCACACAGGAGCTGCTCTACTTCTGGACGCTGCACTGTAAACTCTGTTTCTCACAGCGCCGCCTGCAGGACAGACGGACGAACTGCAGCCGTGCGTCTTTTAAACCAGCGGCGCTCAAACTTTTTGATCTGTGACCCCCTTAAAATAAAGCAAAGTCTACTTCGTCACATGTTGCATTTACTGATTATTGTCTTTGATTAATCAGATATTTTTTTTGTTCTTAAAATGTCAGGAAATAGTGAAAAATATCTGTTAAAGTTCCCCACAGTCCAAAGTTACATCTTCTACTTACTAACAGTCCAAAAAACCCCTGAAGATATTCAGTTTATCATCATGTTCGACAAAGAAAAGCAACAAATCATCACGTCTGAGAAGCTGAAATCAGCTTATTTTTTAAATTTCTGCTTATAAAATGACTAAAACGATTATTTAATTATCAAAAAAGTTGCTGATTAATCTTCTGTCGATTGACGTATCAACCTTGCATCTCTAGAAAGAGGACTTATTTTGTTTTACTTGAATAACTTTTAGAGGCTTGAGGAGGTAAAATATAAACATCCACAAGAAATAAAGCAAAAATTAGAGGAAAGCTTGGAAAAAAATCATAATTTTGATCCAAAATGTGTTTTTTTTCTGTATCCTATCCTGCCCTGTTATCTCACGACCCCTTTGATTAATCCAGTGACCACTTATGGGTGTCCCAACCCCCATGTTGGGAACCACTGTTTTAAACCATTTGGTAGACAGTGGTGGAAAGTAACTAAGTACATTTACTCAAGTGCTTTACTTAAGTACAGTTTTGAGGTACTTTATACTTCCACTCCGCTATATACTGATACATATTGAGCCTTTTATTTAAGTAAAAGTATCACTAGCACACACAGTTTCACATTCTGCTGTCTCATATGTTTTTAAAATGAAAAGACAAAACAAACTGAAAATAACATTAAGGTATAAACAAAGGTATGAGTGGATTAATAACATAATATTATTGAGTTAAAAAATATTTTCCATTGATGTGACGTGTGTGATGATGACAGCTAATGTTACATTATTAATGCTCAGTGTTTGTGGGGACATATTGTATCCGACATGTATATTTATGTTTATATTACATTGTTTTGTTTCTCTGGTTTGTGACTCTTCAGAGGACAAAAGATGAAGGCAGCAAGATGGTCCACGTTCTTGTTGCTAGGCAACAAGGTGCTAAACATAGATCATTGGGCATCATGCTGCAATAATGTGTAATAGATGAGGGCTTACCTAGAAATTAAAATTTACATGCAAGTACAAGATGTGGAGCTGCAACGATTAGTCGATTAATTGATGAGTTGATTAGATGATTGACATAAAATTAATTTATCAACTATTTTGATAAATGATATATCATTTTGAGTCATTTTTTAAAGAAAATATGCAAAAATGATCTGGTTCCAGCTTCTTAAATGTAAATATTTTCTAGTTGCTTTAGTCTTCGATGACGGCAAGTATCCTTGGCTTGTGGACTGTTGGTCGGGACAAAACAAAATATTTTAGGTTGCATCTTGGATATTTTTCACCATTTTCTGTCATCTTTTAGACCATACAACTGATCCATTAATCAAGAAAATAACAGATTAATCAACAGATTAAGACAGATTAATCAATGATGTAAATAATCATTAGTTGCAGCCCTAATAAAATGTATGTAATGTATGTAAAGGTATGTATATTAAATGTACATATCCTTTCTGTTTCAGTATGTTCTTCACTAATGTCGTTTTGACAGTTTTTAGAGAAATCAAACAGTAAGTGGAACAAAAGCAAAGTTGCTCTAAAAAATGTTCCACTCTCTGTCCTCAGAAAATGAAGAAGAATGACAAGATGATTGATGAATTCAAAGCTTAATTAATGTTTCCATCAATTCTCTGACATAAAAAACCTTCACCTCCAGGTACCAAACCTTTCAGGTCAGGTGTCGGTCAAAACGTGACACAACTGTGATCCCTGCAGATCTCAACAACACCAACAAAAAGAATTATAATAGACTTAATTAGAGCTGCAATAATTAGTTGATTAATTGATTAGTTGCCAACTATTACATTAATTACCAACTATTTTGATAATCGGTTAATCATTTTGAGTGATTTTTTAGGAAATAAATGTCCAAATTCTTTAATTCTGGCATCTTACATGTTGAATATTTTCTGGTTTCTTTAGTCTTTATTATTATTTATTATTCAGTTTTTTTCTGTTCTTATATAGATCTTTTTATATACTGTTTTCTTTTTATTTATCTGTGTATTTAATGGGACCTATGCTCGTAATTTCGTTCTGCTTTTTTGCTGAATGACAATAAAAACATCTTGAATCTTGGATCTTGAATCTTTAGTCTTCTATGGCAGTAAACTGAATATCTGAGTTGTGGACTGTTAGTCGGGATAAAATGAAAATAACCTCTAGTTGCAGCCCTAGACTGAATTATACTACAATTTATTTTCTTCAGCAAGCAAATAATTGTGGACCCAGAGGTGTTGCTTCTTTTAATGCCTGTTTAACTTCTTAAATTCATGACAGAAATGGCAAAAAATATAAATATAAGCTTAAAAACTGACCCTAAAGTTGGGTCAACACCTCTGAAAGTCTCAACAAAATCACAAATGATGATTAACCTTTGCTGCAGGTATTAAGAGGAGCTATTCTGTGATGTTTTCAGGTGTTTCTTTTGTTTTAGTATAAACTCTGTATAACATGGAGCACCTGTTTTAACTTTTTATCTCTTCGTCTGATGCAGAGCAGTCAACAGTCTTTTTTTTTTACTGTGTTGTTTTAGAGTTTGCTCGAATTTCTACGTCTGACACATTTTGGGGCTGCACATGTCAGAGATGAGGCGTGAGGGGAGTTACAGGGTTCACAGTTGATATAATGACAGATGAATAGGATTTGCTGTGAATGCTGACATTGTTTTAAAAGAGGTTTAAACAGTGTCACAGTTTGGCATATGATATGGAGACAAAAAATCTTTCAACAAAGTCACTTTATAGTTCTCGGGGGGTTGGGAGGACAAAGCCGGATGAATTTAGGGAGTCACAAGTGCTTCAATAATCCTCATTAACATTGCATTCCTCTACTTCAGCGGCATGTGTGACCTATTGTTGGGTGACACAGAAACGAACAGAGCTCGACTCCACAGATTAATATTTCAGACATTAAACAAATATTAAAATATGGTGCATTTTCAGTTAATAAAACTAACACAAATATACTTTTTTAATGTTTTCCATGATGTTGTTTTGATGGCTGATAATCAGCAGCAGCAACTTGAACTTTTGTGTAAATCTGCACCTAATTAGGAATAATTAGAGGGGCAGCCAAATGGGTCAGGTGGTGGTAGCAGAGATTTAGGTGAGCGTTCATATTGTATTTGAGAGCACATGCTTTGTGGAGCTGGCAGCCACGCAAGACCCAGCATTCAAGATACTGTAACCCTCACGATCCAGATATGGTTACTGAGCTTTTAAAAGTTTGATAAATGACTTATTTTCCCCAAATTTATGCATTTTTATTGGTTTTTGTTATACTGACAGAGGCTTTGCAATGTGGCCAAACCAGCACGAGAGCAGAGTAACTACACAAGGTTGGTATTAATGTAAAAAATTCACTCTAATGCAGATAAAAACACTTATGAGCTTAATTGATCCCTTAATCTAAACTTAAGTTTCACAGCAGCAAAAAGTACAAGAACAGATGCATAAGTAGTGTTTAAAAAACTATTATATACATAATGAGCATGAAAAAACTAAATTAAAATATACTAAATGCTATTGCTTTATGTAAAAAAAAAAAAGTAAATTTGTTTTTGTTTTTTATTTAAATCACACTAACTGGACAAAGGTCAAGGATCACAACAATTGCAAACAAGAGGAAAAAATCCACGTCATTCTGAGTCTGCAGTGTAATAAAAAGCCTTTAATATTACACAGCTGACACCAACGTGTTTCGGCTGAAAGCCCTCATCTGGCTATTGAATTAAAATACAAAAACAAATGAGGCATGATACAAATGAGTTGGAAGTCTGTGGATTAAAGGAAGTTTACAGCCTACATATTAACCCCTTAACATCCACCCTTTTTATAGAATTTTCGCCTATTTGGCGTACCCGAATGGAAAAGCTTATAAAAGACGAACTGTAAGGCCATGATGCAGGTATTAGGCTTCATTTGACAAGTGACATCTTCTAGTTTCTGAAAATGTGCTTGTTTAGCATGTGGCTAAACACAAACAAAACTACGTCAGTTCAAATAAGGCTCAAAAAAGTGTTTCTGGTCCTCGTCTATAATGAGTCATATTTGAATAACAATAATTAGGACATGCTTTATGCCAGAATTATGCAGAACACCATAAACCCTCTACATCTTTTCAACCTGTATAATATTCCAGACCTCTAGGCCGAACCTTATGGGAGGTCGGGAGTTTTTAGTCTGTGGTGTCACTGGTGTCCCTGAACCTCTCCAATCATCTCCAATTGGCCAAATTGTGCCAATTGTTTTGACTCATTACTGTGTGATGCTACCGCTTACAACTGGCTTAAGTGGGTCGCCGGTGACCCGGTGGATGTTAAAGGTTTAAACTACATTCACCTTAAATTGTAACTATTAACTTGCAGCATTTATGCTAAGCTATTCAATCTTCTCATCTTACTCTCTGCAAGAAAGAAAATGAGCATATTTCCCAAAATGTCAAATGATTTCTTTATAATGGATGTTGAAGGACAACGATAACAAGGGCTGCAACTAATAATTATTTTCATTATCGATTAATCTGCCGATTATTTTCTTGATTAATTGTTTGGACTGTAAATGTTGAAAATTAGTGAAAAATGACACTCAAAGGTGACAAAGAAAATGATTAAACCTTCACATGTGAGTTGAAAGCAGCAACTTTTTTTTTTCTTTTTTTATACATTTTTGCTTTAAAAAATGACTAAAATGATTATTTGACCATCAAAATAGTTGCAGATTAATTTTCTGTTGATCGACTAATCAATTAATTGACTAATCTTTGCAGCTCTAATACAATGTATTATATTTATGTAAATCACTGAGCACAGCTCAATAAGGTGAGCAGATGCATCCTTTTAATTCATATTATTATTATCAATATTAATTCCTTATTTAACTAGAAATATTGCCTCACAGTTGTATACATCCACCAACCAGTCAAGCTGCAGTTTATATCCATGTCCATCCAGACTCATATAGTATTCGTAGTAAAGACTTTGGTATTAGGTGTATTTTCCCTGTATGTGTTCACATGTTTGGCCAATAAAGCTGATTCTGGTGGAAACACAAAGTTGTAGCCATGACAGTGGACAAAGCCTCAGATATGGATGTTGCTGCAAAGAAGCTACAACTTCTAAAACGTGGATGCTTCGCACACATCTGCAACCCGGCAGCAGAGAAGATCTAAACAATCACCAGAGTTTCATGGCGGGAACCCAAGATTAGTGTCACTCGTTCAGTATATGACCAAATATGAAACATGATCACAATCTCCCCTTCTGCTCCTGAGTTATGGCGTTGAATAACGGCCAGAAAAGTGTTTTTATAGAACATCACAATGTCACAGTGAAGTTGCCCTTTGACCTTCTGGATATAAAATGTCATCACTTCATCGTTTCATCCTGTTGTTGTGCGAAACTTTCTCATAATTTTCATATGAATTCTTGAGTTATGGTCAAAGACGTGTTTTGTGAGGTTACGGTGACCTTTGACCTTTGACCACCAAAATCTAATTAGCTCATCCTTGAGCCCAAACGCTAGATGTAATGAAATCCTGAGATATCCCGTTCACGAGAATGGGAAGTATGTACGCCTGAAAACAACCCGAAAACTGCCTCCGGCCACAGCTGTCACCATCGCAGAGAAATAAAAATTCTTTATACGCACTCGAGCTCGTCTCGTGATCAAATCTGTTGCCATGCAAAAAAAGTCCATGTGGAATTCTGCATTTCTTATGTGATTATGTGGCGCGTTCTCCACTGTACGTACGACTGTAATCGCCCAGACGTGCTGCTACTGTAAATACACAAATCACAAATCAGTCCAGGAGCCCCTGAATCTCATTGGAGGGCTTCGAGAGGAAGGAGGCGTTCCTCCTGCTAATACACAATGTGAGGTCAAACATCAGAGGGTTTATAAAGCCAGTTTTCTGTTGCCTGCTGTTCACAAAAGGGATATTTCATTAAGAGGAGGGGCACTGACCATGAGGACGTCTGTAGTGCTGTTGGTGTTGCTGGCGGTGGCTTCACACACTGCTGCGAGTAAGTAAAGAAAATGCATTTTTTAAACTGAATTTTAGGTAGAAAGTGTGACAGAAATAATTTGAAACAGCAGCATAAAAATGTCACATTTAATCTGTCTCAGATCTCAGGAGTGATGAGGCTGCAGTTTCAGATATTATACAAGTTATTCAGGACATTTTCTATCTTCAAATGAATGCAAAGTACTTCAGAATGAGAACTTTATGTCCTTTAAGATGGACAACTTCAATAATCTCAATAATCTGTCCTTCCAGTAGACAGAGAGATGACAATCAGCTCTCTAATATTACAGTCAGTGTCATGAACAACAGTCATTATGCAAGTTTTATATGTAAATTATGTTTCTTTGTTGCCATTGTAAGAGGAACTTTCTCAAACCATCATGAATTACTTCATTTTAAGACAATATTTACAAAATTGGCACTCTGTCACTATTTTTATCTGTCAATCAGCAGTGATTTAGTTCTTTTTTTATTATTTATTTACTTTTTTTGGCAGTTTTTGCCTTTATTTGACAATTATTGGTGAAGATGACAACAAGAAACTAGTGGAGAGATGGGTTTGACATGCATCAAAAGTCCTTTGCTGGACTCAAACCAGGGACGTTGGCAGATATGTTGCATGTGCAGCAACCATGTGGTTACTGGGGCGATCCTACTATGGTTTTTGTGAGGTTGCTTTTAGGTTTCAATCAAATTCTAAGCCTCCAAAGATGCTCTGACAGACAAAATAGATCAAATCTATTCTAATTTAATCTCCTCCTTCCAATAAGATGAATCATTTCTGCTCCTCCAGTAGAGAAACATTGTGTTTTTGGTTCATAAAATCTGTTTCTAGTTGAAGCTCCAGTTTCAAGAGTTTCCCATGACCTCTCTATGCAGTCATGCATGAATTTAAATGACACAGAATTTGACCTTTCTAATGCAAAGCGCAGACTATTTATCTTAATCCTTATTCAACTTTCACCTTAAGGTGATATTATGGGGAACATAAACACATAAAAACAATACTTAACAGACTCAACGTTTCTGGAAATGCACTCATTCAGTCGGTCTAATATTCTGAGAAATTAATGTCATGACTTCTAAGGAAGGAATGAATATTTTGCTGGCTGCCTCGAGAACTGTATTATTTTGCATTTGACAATTCATACCTCAATAGTTGGCTTCAGGTTCTGAGCCGAACCACGAGAGGAGTGAAAAAGAAATGTCATTAATCTGAAATAATCCAGACTGAATTCATAATCACATTCAAAAGTCTGATTCAGATAATAGCTGTTTTTTTGCCATAAGTTTAAGCTTTTATTTGAACTGTATTTAATCCAAATTCGACCCCTGTGACATTGTTAATCTGTTGATAAAATCGTGCACACGCACTCAGCTGAGCATCACATGAAAGGGATTGGAGGAAGTAGAGAATTATATTTGTGGGCACCTTCAGTCACCTTCACCTTATGTCACATCATCAGTGGCAAACAGAGATAGATACATCAAGATTGTTGTAAAATTAAATATATTAAGTCCAATAATGAGGACTTTGGGCAACTCTAAAGAGGATTTAAATAAACTACATGTCACTGAAATGCTTTTTAAGAGCCCAGTAGAGGAGGAGACGAGGAAAAAACACTTTATTTTACAGGTTTGTAATCTCCTAATAATTTTCTAGGAAGTTTCTTAGAATGTAGAACTAATTAGGGAAAGATTATAGGGAAACTGTAAAGTTTTTGGAAGGTAAAACTTCAATTAAACCCAAATAAATATTTATTAATTTTAAAGTTTTTTACTGGAATCTTTATTCTCCTGATATGTTGTATTTTATGTTTGCTTGTAGAGAAATTTCACATTTTTCCATGTTCAACTGATTGATGGTATCACATATTAAATTGAATTGAATTGAAATGACTGCACACTGACTTAAAGACTAGATTTTGAATTAATTGGAATGAATTAATTTAAACTTCCAATTATATATTGTCTCTATTTTCTTTATTATAAGAACCAAATTACATGTTTCTTTCTAGGAAACATTTTCAAGGTTATTAGGAAACTCTTCTGAACTTATAACATATGTGCATGGAACTAGTGGCTTCTGCTTTCAGTATAATATATTTATTCTCAATTTATTTTCAGAGCCCAAAAACCGCTTCACTCGTTATCCGTCCTGGAACACTAAGATGTACCCAATCTGGAAGGATGGAGACCCTCGGTACAAAGACTCCTGGAAAGGTTTGTGTGTTGAAATATTGGTGGCATAATACAAATCCATATGTCATATTTACCTACTTTATACACGTTTTTTAAAGTATTTTTGGGATTTTTTGAGCTGACGGGAAATGAAAGGAGAGAGATATTGGACTGACATGCAACAAAGGTGCATCTTAAACCTCTAGGACACCAGGACGTCCCGTTACTTTATGCTTTTGGAAAGAAAATTATGTCTAAATTATGTTTTTAATTCAAGGATCATTACACTTATTTGGACTCACAGGCATATAATTCTGTGTCCGTGACTCAGTGTTTTTCTGTCCTCTTCATTGCAGGCGGCAGAGTGACGTTCAATGTAGGCAATGATTCACCAACTCTGACTGGAGCCAAAGTCACCTTCACCATCGACTTGGAGTTCCCACACAACCAGAGGGTGCAGCCGGATGGAGACGTTGTTTGGGCTGAAGACTGCGTTGTCAATGGTAACACAACATTAACACACATACACACACCATGCACAATACACACTTGACTGAAATATAAACAAATATTGGATGGGTTGTCATATAATTTGGTTCAGATATCCATGGTGCCCAGAGTATGTATCCTAACTTTGCCTTTAACGTTAACGTTTGTCCAGATTAAACTTTGTGGCTTGGATTAAGTGTGCAGGCGTCACCTTTTTATTGTTGCGACTACATGATGTGTGTATAATACCCCTCCTTCAACTTTCCTTTAGCGTCACCAGCAGGTCAAAGGTTGCATCCAGTCAAATACCTTAACATCTGTTTGATGGATTGGTACAAAATGTTGTACAGACATTCATGGTTCCTAGACAGTAAATTCTACTTTGGTGATATTATGACTATTTCTGGAGCACCACCATGAGGTTCACATTTGTGGTTTTGAGTGAAATGTCTCTAAAACCGCTGGATGGGTTGCTATGAAATTTGGTGCAGATGTTCATGTTCCCCTCAAGATGAATTGTCATAACTTTGGTGATCCTCTGAGCTTTCATGTGGCAACATCACCAACTTTGCTGCTTCATGACCAAATACCAGCAAAATGCACGACATCACATCAACCTCAGTACTTTCTGTTTAGTGCTAATTAGAGAATACTAGCATGCTAAAACTACGATGGTGAACATGGTGACATTAAACTTACTAATCATCCGCATGTTAGCATGTAGTAGTTAGCTAACTTCACACAGCTGCTAGCATGGCCTATCTTTCTCTTTACAATAGGGCCCCCACTAGCACCAGCAGAAGCATTTGACTATTCTTCCACCACACATACATTTATACACACACTTTTATATACGCACTATAACCACGTAAAGATAACATCAAAACCAGTTCATCTTATTGGTTTAACAGTCGAGTACACACAGAGGAGAAACAAAACTGTCACAAAACTTTCAACAAGAAAATAAAGCCAAACACAAAATATACATCACCAACTTACAATTTCTTCATACAAATGAATAGTCAGTCTTAATAATAACATAAATTATTTCCATAATTTCATTTTCATAATTAAATTATATGTTAATTTTTATTCATTTATTACTCCATCCTGCGTTTTAACACATTTAAATCTAAGAAAAAGGGTCTAAGATTACATTTCTCATTCCTTGCATGAGTAATTTCTGTTTCTGGTTTACATTTTATTTCTTACACCAGTTGTCTCTAGTTAACACACACAATTCAATTCAGGTTCCTGCAGTATTTGGAGATACTGTTTTAACAAACTTTTGAGCCGATCTTTGGTATTTTCTTGAACAATGTGCCCTGGCAACGAGTCACACCTGGCCATGGTTCTGTACATCTTACTGCTATTTAAATCTGTTTAGCATGTCACAGTTTCTAACAGTTACAATGTTCTTGCTCCTCCCACAGGAACAAAGTACCTTGAATCTGAGCCAGTATACCCAACACAGAACACAGACTGGGAAGCTGTTTTCCCTGATGGGACACCAATTAAGAAGGACAAGAAGCCGGGCTATGTGTTTGTCTGGAAGACCTGGGGTGAGTCTAGCTGTCAGCAGTGTTAATAACATGTACCCTGTTTCAGCTTAATGACTGAAGCTAAGCAGGAGTGGGCTTGGTCAGTACTTGGATGGGAGACCTACTGGGAAAAATGAATTCCTTGCTGGAAGTCGTGTTGGTGGGCCAGTAGGAGGCAGTCTTCCCTCTGGTCCTAATAAATCCCAAAGCTCCAGTGCAGTGATGGAGACGCTGTGCTGTAGGAGATGTTAAACCGAGGTCCTGACTCACAGTGGTCATTAAAGATCCCATGGCATTAATCACAAAGAGTAGGGGGTTCCCTGGTGTCCTGGCAAAATTCCCAATCTGGCTGTCTCCATCTGGCCACCTAATCATCTCCCAGAGTAATTGGCTCAGCCATCCCCTCCCTCTTCACCTCAAGATGATTTGTGATGAGCAATCTGGTGCAAAATGGCTGCCGTGCATAACCCAGGTGGGTGCGACATATTGGTGGTGGTTGACATGAGTCTCCCCCTTCACTGTGAAGTGCTTTGGGTATCATGGAAAATCTCTATATAAATGTAGTCCATTATTATTATTATTATTATAAACCCAAATGCTTTGAAATGATGTTGATTCTGAGGGTCACAGAGTTTCTTATGTCACAGGCTGTGACCTGAAACATGACCCAGTATGGATTAAGAATGAGCCTTTTCATATGATCATGATTATGTCACTTCATTTGCTCTGCAAGACATGTAAAAAAACAATACATGATTGTCACTTTTCAGACTTCAGACATTGCATGTCACATGGCATGAGGCCTCAAGGATTTACTCCAAAAAATGTCATGTTAACAAGTGACAGACACATAAATACTGCTATGGTCTTGTCTTAAATTACAAAAACACCGGGAAACTGTCTTGTACAAAATGCAGAACACATTGCAAACTGAGCTTGAATTAGAGCCAGTGTCTCTCCTCCACTTCATATGATTAACTCAGATTGCTGAATGAGCTCCAGATAAACTTTTAAATGCATTTTTGCACCAAATGACTGTGTGGACACACTGTGGATTTTGGCCCCCATCACATCTAAAGGGGATCTTTTAATAGCCAATATAAACAGGAGGAATAATTACAGCCTGACTGTTGTTTTAAGACAGACTTGAAAAACTGTGAACCCATCCTTTAATGTCAATGTGTTTGCTATTTTAATCAGAAGTTTCACATGAATTACATGAGATACTAAGGCCCAAATATGGTTGTTGCTGTGATATTGTGATAATTGACTCAAAACGATGATGAATGAATGTTCTTCTTCTCTTCATTACTTACTTATTTATGCTGAGATAAACAGTATTATGCTCTAAATTACTTTTCTCTTGCTCACTTTTCTTGTAAAATGGAAAACTTAAAAATTCAATAAACATATTCGGAAAGTAAAAAAAAAAAAAACAAGTGAAGAACTTCACATGATTATTATGTATTATGAAAACTTAAACAACTATATTAAGCAACTAGTTCTCAGTGTTTGCACCACTTACAGTTGTAGAAAGTGTTGAACATGGTCATAGTAAAAACCTTAACACTGTTTAAATCCCACTGTCAGATGTGTGAAACCTTTATTCTATTTATCAAAACAAAAAAAGTGATTTTACTGCATTTTCTCCAATCAGACAACATTAAACCAGGTCTATCTTAAAAAAACATTATATTTACACTTGGAAAAACATGGACTTGATTACCAAGTAGACTCCAGAGACTGTTTAAAACACAGTTTCAGATTTGAGAAAGCTTTGTGAAAACAGAAAAAAAGGATATGTTAGCATTTATAAATCCTTCTCAAGCAGACAAGCTCCGACCCTGAACACATCTTACAGAAAGCTTCCTGATACAGTTTTGTTAAATTAACTGGATTACAATCATGTGTAAATATTTGTAGTGAAGAGGAAGTGAAGTGTACTCACCAGGCTCTGGATACTCACCCGGCAGGTCAGTACTGGCAGGTGGCAGACGATTCCTCCTCCTCTCTGACCATTGGGACAGATGACATCCCACTGGGCTCCTACACCATGGACATCGTTATCTACCACTACCGCAGCAAGGAGAAGTTCATTCCTCTGGGATATGCCTCCACTCAGTTCTCCATCACCGGTAATCAGTTCAGAAGTATTTATTGCAGGACTAGAAGTGCTAACCTTCAATCAGTGTTCATTTTGTTGTTGTTATTTGATTTTTGCCTCAGATCAAATCCCATTCGCCGTCTCCCTGGACCAAGTGAACGACATCGTGGCTGGAGACATGCGCTTCATCCAGAACAGAGCGATCGCCTTCACCATCACCCTCCACGACCCCAGCAAGTACCTCAGCAACGCAGACATCACCTTCAACTGGGACTTTGGGGATGAAAGTGGAGCCCTCATATCCAGAGAGCTGACTGTCACTCACACCTACATTAACTCTGGCTCCTTCAAGCCCCAGGTGGTGATCCAGGCGGTGATCCCGGATAAGGCCTGCGACCCACCAGTTGATACCCCAACCAAGGCCCCCGGTCCACCTACTGATCATGAAACCACAGGTAACTGAAAGTAGTTACAACACATACAGGAACTCCTTGTGAAACCACAAATTAACATTTCAACATCTCTGTTTGTGCACAGATTAGACAAACAACAAATAAAGAATTAATTATTGAGCTTTAGAGGTGTTGGCAGGTGGATTTTTAAATTTTGGACAGAGTCAGGTTAGCTGTTTCACCTTGTTTCCAGTCTTTATGCTAAGCTAAGCAGCTAACGGGCTGCTGGCTACGTATTGAAAGGACAGATATGAGACTGGTATCGAATTTCTAGCAAATTTCTAGTAGTGGTTGTTTCAGTAAAATCTTTAATGATGCTTACAATGTTTACTGTGTATGTACATCTTATTGAAGTATGGACCTGTAGTAGCTCAGCATCCCTCTCTGTGTACAGTCAAAGCTCCTGCAATGGTGTCTGCTGTTCCAATACTGATTTCCACCAAAGCAAGTGGTCTGGTTGTCAACACGGTTCCTTCGGACACAGAGGAGGACAACAGCGAGGACGAGGCTTCCACTGCCTCCACAACTCAGCAGCCTGGTCAGGAAACACCCACAGTGGCCAAGACTCCCTCCCCCATCAACCGCAATAAGCCAGCTGACTCAGCCTCGGCCGAGTCTTCCATGATGCTCCCAGCTGTGAATGAGCAGGCGAACAGTGAGGCAGGGACTGGGCTTGAAGCAGGTAAGCTGATTTGAGTAGTTGCTTGTACAGAATTAGGGTAGAATTTCACCAGAAGATCATTTGTTCAATACTCACCAGAGGTAGCTTGTGCAACAATAGCAAAGTGTCACTAAGCTCATACAAGTGGACCAACTGTCAGATGAACCCGATAAAAGCATCAACTGATTTCCTAAAATGTAAATGTGATGTAAATCTTTCAAAAGGCGCTGCCATTGTACAAATCAACAGGACAAGCTGACTTCAAAATGAATTGTTCTATTGTACTTTGAGGTTTAATATTTGAATTCTGATTTGCATGCTCACTGAGCGTGGTCAGATCAATCATCTTTACTAGTGTACTGCGGGACTATAAGAAAATTATTGGGGTGGGGAGGGGTGCTGAATCTTATCTTTCATTTATTGATTTTTTCTTTGGACTTTCCCCTTGACTAAGGAGTGAACTACCCCCAATATATCAAAGCAATATTTTTAAAGAAAATATGACAAAATGGCAAAAATACACCCACTCTCTAATTTTGAATAAAGAGCTGTTAAATAAACATTTATTGCAGCCACCAAATGAGTGAACTGGGACACATGCAGCAGCTCTGTGGCCAACATATCCTCCAAATTAAACAACAAAAAAACATCCATACACTCCAGAACGATATGTATAAGTGTTTCCTGATTTGATGCTCCTAATAACATCACTGTTTCTAAACTGTTTTATGATCTGACAATGCTATAGTTAATGTTTGGTTAGATTGAGGGCAGGAAAACATCAAGGTTTGGGTTTAAAATACTAATGCGAGAATGGCTGGATTAACCTCTTATGGAGCCCCAGGGAAAAAGTTTGCCGTTGGGCCCCTATTGAACCCCATTATACCACTATGGTAGAGCTGAAGTGATTAGATGATTAATCAATTAATGGACTGACAGAAAATGAATTGACAACAATTCATTTGCTGGTATAAGCTTCTCAAACCTTTTTTTCACATTCTAAAATGTAAATATTTATTATTTTTCCCAGTTTTCCATGATAATAAACTCAACACCTTTGGGTTTTTGAATGTTGGTCAGACAAAAGAAGTAATCTGAATATGTTAACTTGGGCTTCAGGGAATAATGATCTGTATTTTCCACTATTTTCTGACATTTTTCAGACTAAACAATGAATCGATTATTAGAGACAGTCATTTTCAGACCTATTGGTAATGAAAATAATTGTTTGTTGCTGCCTTGCAGTACTCCTACGCTGGCATAATACTATGCTGCCCTCAGTTCTGAGTGTGCAATTCGATAAAACACAACTTTACAATAAATTATCTCAATATAAACTGTCTTAAAACTAGATTCTGACCCTCTTCAAGACCAGGACCACAAGATGGAGGATAGAGATCCTGATATTGGTGCAAATCTCTAACAATTTTGTGATCAATCAAATTATGTAGACCCTGGGTAGCCAAGGTAGCCTACTGGTTAAGACGCATACCACAAATCAACTTCGTTAAAGTTAGGGGACCTTCTTCGTCAGTCGTCATGGTTAAAAGAAACGATAACAACTTGGTTACAGTTTGGGAATGACCACGGTTACGGATAAAAGAAATCAATGTCGACTGCTCTCATTTTTGGACTTGAGATATTTTTGGTGCACTCTGGATTACCAATAAATAATTAAAATGATTGTGAATTAGATGATGTGATGTTAACTCTCTGCTGCTGTTTGTCCTCATCAGGTGTAAAGCGAACAGTGACACTGACGGGCCAAGCTACAGTGGTAGTGGTTGCTAAAAGGGAAGCCGATGATAAACCCTCTGATGATGACTGCGTGATTTATCGATACGGCTCCTTCTGCACCGGCATCGAAGTGGTTGGTAGGTGACCTTTCGTTAATGCTTTCTATGTTTATCAACATGTAAAATGGAAACAATAAAAAACTTTGAAGTGACTAGTCCTTCATTCTGTGGCCCTTGTCTTGGTTTTCAGAGGGAATTGAAAAAGTAGAGATTGTACAAATGGACAATGCTGTGATGGCATCACCTGGAACGGACAAACATGCTTTGGATCTCACTGTTACCTGCCAGGGAAGGTGAATGCTACTCTAAAACAAATAAAGTTACACAGTGTCCTTTAAAAACACCTTATTTTATTTACTTTTACTTACTGGAGCATCTTCTTTCTCCCAAAGCCTCCCAAAAGAGGTGTGCAGTGTGATTCTGGATGAGCAGTGCTTGAGGCCGATTCACACGATATGCAACATGGTGGAGCCTTCCAAAGAGTGCCAGCTGGTGTTGCGTCACTTCTTCAATGACTCTGGTGTCTACTGCATCAATGTGTCCATGGCCAATGATGTCAGTCTAGCCGCCACCAGTGCCAAAGTCAATGTCGACATGGGTACGCAGCCACTACCATGCAACAGTCCACAAATTGTTTGGTTTGACAATCTGCTTTATGCTGCTTGACAGTGTGATCCTTGTCCTTTTCTTTGTTTCAGGCTCGGATCTGTCCTCTTCTGGCACAATCGCTATGATGTTGGGTGTCCTGGCACTCGTCCTGGCAGTAGGAATAGTGGCGTTTTCTTACAAGTAAGAACTGTAACTTGACATGTCTTGTGATATTCATTTTTCTACAAATTATACACAATCTCATTCAATTACTTGATTATATTCTATATTTGTCTCATTGTCAACAAATCCCATGAAAAGACCAAAACCAACAACAGATTGATTCCACTGACAAGTACTCCCTGTTTATCCAAAGTCTGACATAGCTTCTTTTTTCCGTGAAATAGGGCTCTATTGTTTTCAACAACAACATCAACAGACACAATTTTGCTGCTGTAAATACTCACTGGAGCACAAAACGTGTATTAATCCGTGTCTGAAAACAGTGCCCATCTGAGCCTTTTTTAACAAGACAAAGAGTCTACGGCCTTGCTAGCAGTTCTATGAGGAAGAAGCTTATTTATAAGCACATTAGTGCTTTGAGCTAAATGCTAACATCAGCATGCTAACATGCTCACAATGGCAATGCTAACATTTCTGATGTTTGGTAGGTATGTTGCTGACCATGTTAGTGTAGCGTGTTAGCATAGTAACATTTGCTAATTAGCAGTAAGCAAAAAGTTGAGCTTAAGTTGGTGAGAATGTCATTTGCAGGTTTTTGGTCATAAACCGAAGTATTGAACACATTAAAATTTTGACCTGATGGTGGTGCTTGATAGAAAGTCACAAGGATTCATTTTCTGGGCACCATGGATACCTGTACCATTACATGGTCATCTATTGAATTGTTATTGAGATTAAAGGTTACAGATTTTCTATATTTTTCTTATTGTCAACAATTCTCATGTGCCGAACCAAACCAACAATGAATTAATCTACTTACAAGTATTGTGTGTGCATCCAAATCCTGATATACCTTATTCCTCTGTGCTGTAGACCTCCGTTGTTGTCCAAAAACTATTGACAACACATCAATGAGTCACACCGCTGCACTGGGTGACATGTTCCTCCACCGAGAAGATTACGGTCACCTTAGTTTGTTTAGAAACAGCTCCAAAGACTAACAACAGCGTTCACGTTTTCAGTCTCTGGAGAGTAGTTTGGTTCTGGAGATGAGATTTTTTGATAATAAGAAAAATATGGAAAATCGCCACCCAAATCCTTTAACATTGCCATCCCCAGAACCATTGCCACCATTGGTGAGGGTGGATTGGCCACCTAATCCCCCATCAACACCATCCACGTTTCTGAGTCCTGTGGAACCAGGCAGTTACAAATGTGGGAACACCAGCAAAACCACAACCAACAGTGTGATATATATGCTCAAATTCCCTTGCGGATTTGCATATATTGGCAAAACTTCCAGACCCCTCAAAACCAGAGTCCCAGAACATAGAAGTGCTATCAGAAACCGTGACTATAAGAGCCCTGTGTCCAACCATTTCAAGTTTAATGAACCACACTGTCTGCCTCTCTCAGTTACAGTGGAAATGAACATGTCCAACTCCCACGGAGGGTGGGGGAGACATAAATACTCATCTTTTGAAACGAGAACTTGTCTGGATTCGCGCTCTAGATACTACTGTATGTCACCCAAGGGCCTAAATGAGGAAATGGACATTTATGTGACTCCCTGGACCCACTTCCTATTAGTCATATCCTCTGTGTATAACTAGTAATCTGTATTCTCTTTTTCTTCTCAGTCTTTTTTTGGTCTGTGTGCTGTTGGTCTTTGGCTGATAATATTTCACTCTTTATAGGACAAATAGAGGTGCCTCTTTAGTATTTTCCTGTACTTGATGACGGCTTACAAGCGTGATGGTGGTTAGGAACACCCTATGGAGTGTCTTCCTCTTAATATAGTTTTGTACATACAATATACTTTTTACACATATTAATTGTTTTTTTAATTGAGTGTTTCCTGACACTATTCAACTCTGAACTTTTTTGACTGCAGAGTTATGTACACTATCTACTGTATGTGTGTATGTATACATATACATGCATCTTAGTTACAGATGTGGGTGTATATATGCATTTATGGATATGTATAGGTGTTTTGTGTATACATTGTATGCTATTTTCACATTAGAAACTCGGTTCACGTGACTGTATCATGTGACTAGCATCGTGTATATTTAAGATGGCGTTGTGCTTTGTCACCTCAGTCTGATGAAGAGCAGTGGTGCTTGAAAAGTCACCTTGGTGCAAAAAAAAAGTGGAAATTGGAGCCCTGCAGTGTGTCATCTATTCTGTTTATTTCATCCCTAGACTCATACCACTAACATGGATAAAAATAAATCTTTTTGTGACATGCTTTTAAAGATTTATGTCTTCAGTAGGAACCAGTAGACTTGGGGCTGAGAGCTGAAAACAGGTTAGAGAAGTCACAGAGAGATAGAGAGATAACTAACACTTTGTAGATTTTGGTATTTTTTATGGGATTTGTTGGCAATAAGAACAATATAGACAATCCCCCACCTTACCCTTTATGCACATACAATTTAAACAACTTATCTTGATGTTGTGCTTCACTCGACAGGCGCCTGAAGTCCTACCGTCCTCTGAAGGAAGACGTCATCATATCTGCAGGCCCGCAGCTCGGCCAGGCGCACACTTGCTCCGCAGCATCGATGTTCTGGAACCTCCTGAACAGACGAGGAGCCGTGGACAACTGCCCTCTGCTGCAGGAGAGGCCGGTCTGAACCAGCCTTACACAACCAAATACCAAACCAAGCATCATCTGATTGCAAGTTACAGGCACCTGGGATGTCTTTTTATACTTTTTTTTAAAAAACATGTTTTCTAAACAATAAACTTAATGAGTGTGTAACAATTAATTACAATTAAATCAAAAAAATTCTTAAAATTACACCTTAAGACATGCTCTGATTTTTGTATGTATTTGAAGTTTGGTAGTTGAAGTGTATGCTTTCATTTGGACAAAACTGACTTTTAATATTTTTCAAATAAACTTTGCTCCAAACAGTTATTGCAGTTTTTGTTTTACTTAATTCATAACGCATTGTAAAGCAGCTACACTCGTGCTGCGGCTGAGCTCCTTGTGGGATTATCTAAGATTTCAGACAGAACCGCCGACCCCACAAAAACACAGCTCTCTTTCTTCTCTCTATTAGTTAGAGCTTATGGAAGTCACAGATTTCATTTTGATCAAGATAATCCTCAGTAATCATGCTGAATCATGATTTGTGAAACATGCATTGAAAGCTAACATACAACTTCAGAATTCAGTGGAGACATTAACATGTTATTTTTCATTGATTAAACCAGGTTTCCTGCATAAATCAGAGAGCGTCATTGAAAAATAGCACTGGAATAGTGTTGTGGACCCAGAGCTTCAATTTATCTCAGCTTCTTAAACACAACCTGCTGAGATTCATTGTTTTTAATGTTTATAGTAAGATATACATCTTGTATAGGTGCTACAAAACCTATTGAGGATTCACAATTTAAGTGTTTGCTGGTATAAAACTGCAACTTTATTACATGTTATAGCATAGTTAGAAATTCAGAATTTAACATTTATGACTGATCAATCATGACTACTGATATACAGTACCATTGGTATATTTATATTTAGGAAACATTAATAAAAACAAAAAAACCATGTCATGTCACATGTCACAGGAATTTTATTGAGGACAAAGCCAAACTTGACATTTTCAGGACTTCAATTCTGAACAGCCAAACTGGTAATGGACAAACATTTCTGTTTGGAATGTATTCAAGAACACATTGCAATCATCTGTTTCCTGTTTAGCTAGTGCCTTTATATCCCTTTTAATATTCCTCTCCTTCCTCCTCTCCTTCACCCTCAATAGAGTCGACTCCGACCTCCTCATAATCCTTCTCCAGAGCTGCCATGTCCTCTCTGGCCTCAGAGAACTCTCCCTCCTCCATACCCTCACCCACATACCAGTGAACAAAGGCACGCTTAGCGTACATCAGATCGAACTTGTGGTCAAGCCGAGCCCAGGCCTCTGCGATAGCAGTGGTGTTGCTCAGCATGCACACAGCCCTCTGGACCTTGGCCAGGTCTCCACCAGGAACCACGGTGGGAGGCTGGTAGTTGATGCCAACCTTGAAACCAGTGGGACACCAGTCCACAAACTGGATGGTGCGCTTGGTTTTGATGGTGGCAATGGCAGCGTTCACATCTTTGGGCACCACATCACCACGGAACAGCAGGCAGCAAGCCATGTACTTGCCGTGGCGAGGGTCGCATTTCACCATCTGATTGGCTGGCTCGAAGCAAGCATTTGTGATCTCAGCCACTGAGAGCTGCTCATGGTAAGCCTTCTCGGCGGAGATGACGGGGGCATATGTGGCCAGAGGGAAGTGGATACGGGGATATGGCACCAAGTTGGTCTGGAACTCTGTCAGATCAACATTGAGGGCACCATCGAAACGAAGGGAAGCAGTGATGGAGGACACAATCTGACTGATCAACCTGTTCAGGTTGGTGTAGGTAGGACGCTCGATATCGAGGTTCCTACGGCAGATATCGTAGATGGCCTCGTTATCTACCATGAAGGCACAGTCAGAGTGCTCTAGGGTGGTGTGGGTGGTCAGGATGGAGTTGTAGGGCTCCACCACAGCGGTGGACACCTGGGGAGCTGGGTAGATGGAGAACTCCAGCTTGGACTTCTTGCCGTAGTCGACAGACAGACGCTCCATCAGCAGGGAGGTGAAACCAGAGCCGGTGCCACCTCCGAAGCTGTGGAACACCAGGAAGCCCTGAAGGCCAGTGCACTGGTCGGCCTGAGGACAAAGAGGGAGAGATATAATCAAATATGAGATACAATAATATGATCTAGTTTTATTTTTAATCACAATTAGGAATCATTTCTTCCTGATCAAGTTACCCACCAGTTTGCGGATCCTGTCCAGCACCAGGTCGATGATCTCTTTGCCGATGGTGTAGTGTCCACGGGCGTAGTTGTTGGCAGCATCTTCCTTGCCAGTGATCAGCTGCTCAGGGTGGAAGAGCTGGCGGTAGGTCCCAGTGCGAACCTCATCTAAGGAGACAGGTGCAATCAGAAGTGACTGGAGGGTTTGACAAAATTAAATCAAGATGTAACCATGGTATCTGTATTTCTGAGCATTTACCGATGACAGTGGGCTCCAGGTCGACAAAAACAGCTCTGGGGACGTGCTTTCCGGCTCCAGTCTCACTGAAGAAGGTGTTGAAGGAATCGTCTCCTCCTCCAAGAGTCTTGTCACTGGGCATCTGTCCGTCCGGCTGGATCCCATGTTCCAGGCAGTAAAGCTCCCAGCAGGCATTGCCAATCTGGACACCAGCCTGACCAACGTGGATAGAGATACACTCACGCTGTGGAAAGAAAAAAAAAGAAGGAGAGGTTATTTACCTGTATGCATTCATTTTTTAATTTCATTTCCATCCTGTCACTGCTGACTTCTTTAACACATCTACAATAATTAGCAGGTGGCAAACTGCAACATAAATGCATCTTTGAAATTAGAAACATTTAATTGCTCCCCCTATCTGATGCTGGCAGGCAATGCAGCAGGAGGCACCTCCCTGCACCACAATCCGCAGGGGACAGAAATGCCTGACAGCAGCCCTCCTCTCAGAGGAAGGACGTTCCTCTCGTCTTTCCTCCAATCTTTTTTTTTTTTTTTTTTTGTCCTCTGTCTTTTATCCCACACTCTCTCCCCTCTCTTTTGCGAGCATAAGCACGAATGCAAATTCATTTGCATGTGCACAGGCGCGTGCACATCACCAGCCTGGAATATTCCACTTGCTCCTGAAGCCTTGAGGATGCACAATCACAGCGTATTGCTCATCCTGCATAATCAACCCTGTGGCATTTTATATTCCACAAATCTGCACACAAATTAAATGAATTTATCAGTAAGGATGAAATCAATTAGGAGACGCATTTATTATATATTTCAGGCCGTGATTAAAAGCAGAAACACTGTGTCGCATCCATTTTTCAATCATGGATAAGATTAATAAAATATTCGCTTCTGTTTGCTATTAATTAAATATGATTGCTGCAATCTAATGTTTCCATCCATCCCCACCCAACCTGCCCCTCCCTGCATTAAGACAAGGTAGGGCATTTATAAGATGTCGTATTTTTACGTATTCTCTCACTAAATTTGACATTTAAAAAAAAATCCAGATAAAAAATGCTATTGTTTTATTGACAAAAACAGATTTATTTCGCCTCCTCACTGTCTGTTATTGGAGCCTGAACGCAGCCAGCCAGTGCATTGTTCCCATCTCTACACAATGACTTATCACATCGCGCCACTGCTGCAGACCAATCTGTGTGTCAACAGCCAAATTGTGTTTAATATAAATCAACAAGAAACGTGGGAACTAAATAACAGCTGCATAAAACATCCAAATGCGCAGGTTTGCTTAATTAAAGAGGATTAGATAGAGATGGAAAACGACGTCGTGTTAACAGCAGAGACGCCGGCTGCTGCTGCTTTTACCTCAATATCTACCTCCTAAAAACCTCGCAGTAAGTGTCTCAGATAGATAGATGAGATAGAATAACTTACCATGTTTTCGTTTGAGGGTCAAAGAAGAAGAAAAGAACGAGAAAATGTGAAGAAAGAAGCGTTTTAAAAAGGTGTGTTTGCGTCGCGTGGTGTACCCGGCGGGGTCGATGCAACAACTGCTGAATGGGAGGGCGGCGCTACCAGATTTATACATGCAGGGCTCCTGTGCACTGTGCAAGAAAAAAAAAGAGGTTTTACTACCACCATTTGGTGAGCTGGTTAAGGCCAGCTTATTCTGTATATTGCATTCATTTTTTTTTTCTGAGCAAAATGATGTACTGTAAAACCTGTCAAACGCATCACAGTAGGATGAATATCATGCTGAAGGTTACTGGGAGGCTGTGATTGTCATTTTTATCTATTTATAAGGACGATAAGATTTCTGTGAGTCTTAGCCAGCTGGCAAATTTTCAACTGCAGTCCTTTGGCGAGATGTTCTGAAACCGATGAAGTGATGGTTAAAAGAAATATACGTATAACATATAGAAGACAGAAGACAGCAAGCTGCCATAAAGCTAATTATATTTTTCATATGATAAAGATATATATATATCTATTTGTCCAACCAACAGTCTAAAACCCAGAGATATTCAGTTTACAATGATATAAAACAGAGAAAAGCAGCAAATCTACATACTGGACTAGCTGGAACCATGCAGATTAATTGATATAATCGACTAATTGACTCATCATTTCATCTTATTATTATCTCAGATGAAGGTGGATGAAGGTGATGTTTGATTATTATATGATGAATATGATGAGAATTTGCTTCAGCTTTGATCCTTTGATGCAAATTAAGCTATATATTGTATGTAATTTTCCATATTTATATTTTGTGGGCAGAAATTTGAGGTTATTCTCGCTGAATAAAGGACAAGTTCAGACAAAGCTAATTTATTATGCATGCAGAGGAATGAGCAGACAAAGATTGAATACATCTTTTATTTTAGTGTGACAGACTGCAATAGAATCAATAGAAACCTGCACATTTCTAGTGTATATAAGCAAAGTCTGCATCAGAAATCTGTGACGAGCGCTCGATGCACCTGACGCAGTATAAATAATGCAAAATGGCTGAATGCTTCTGCTGCACAAGATGCTTCCATCCCACTCGAGCTGATATCATCCATGTTGCTGGGGCCTGCCATGGTATCTGCCTGGCATGCCAGCTCTCCAGCTCTCCTCCCTCTTTGTCCTAGATTCTCTGCAATGATGTCATTCAGTGGGCCGATCACGTGGCTGCATGTCTGTGTGCCTCTGCTGTTCAGCTGGGCTGAGGTTGGGGTGTGCCTCCTCCTCTGTTTGTCCGTCTTGTTTGAGGAACTGAAAATGCCTGAATGGTCTTTTTTTAAGAGTGATGTGTCGTCAATGTGGCATGACGGTTGCTCTAAGGCACTCGATAGCCGCATTGACCAAGGTCCTCCTGCGCAGTTCTTCTGCAGATATAATAAAATATGTTTGGAAAGCCTTCCCTTCTAGCTGAGTCATTTGAAAAGAGGCTTGCATGGTATTTCTGACATAATCAGTGTCTCCTGAGTTTACTGTTGGCCTGCAAAACTTCCTCATTGCAGTATGAACCAAACATGTTGTTTTCTTTTCCATCAGAACATCCGCCGTACTGTGGGAGAAATCATCATTTATTCAGCAGGGAAGTGAGGATGCATGATTTACAACCGGCTTTTTGCGGTTGCTGTACTCAGTATGAACTGCAGGGGATGAAAGAGAAGAACAGGAAGCGGCCGTGGCTCCCAGCCGAGACTTCATCAGAGAACATTCTACACTCCTCCCCCTCCTCCTCCTCCCCCTCCTCCTCCTCCCCCTCCTCCTCCTCCTCCTCCTCCTTCTCCTCCCCAGCAGCTGCGAGACTGGGAGGGTCTGAGCAGCTGCACACCAAGAGGAGAGAGGGAGGATGGGAATGCTAGAGAGATGGGAGTGGTCCTTCATGCCATGAAAATGGCTTTACTGCATCCTTCAGAGAGAATATGATACCCTGCAAAGTGACATATTTTCCATCTGTCACTTTTGAATGTTTTAATGCAGGTGATTTAGCTGAACTGGGTCATCAGACAAAATATCAAAGTTGGGTATCTTTTTTCTCTTGTATGAATACACCAGACACTGAAGGATTTTGAGCTTTAGCTTCAGCAGGTCTTGACATATTTTGGTGTGAGATTTCGCGGGTGGGGCAGAGCCTGGCAGGAATACTGGCCTGGAGGTCCACATGATTAGAAGACTGTCATACTGTAATATGTGTTTTGCTTTCTGAAACATATAAGCCATTAATACAAATGGTAATTCATGATTTATATCCTTATGGACTCTACTAGATGACATGCAGATATAATGACAAATAATTCTAGCTAATGAGTTTTTTGCTCTCAGGAACCACTGTGATGATTTTCAATGTATATTTTTATGATATATAATATTTAAAAATGGTGGTAAATCTCATGTAAAAAGCGTGCAGACACTCACACACACAAGTTAAAATAGATGAACATGGATACAAACATACATACACATACATACAATGATATACTGATTTTATATATATTTTTCTCTAATCCTTAATTTTCACACTATTCTTAGCAAAATCTACAAATTTCACCACATATATGTGACCTGTAACAAATAATCTTTAAATCATTGAGAGATACTGAAGAAATGGTCTGGAAAGAGAAAGTGAAAGCATGCGTGAGTCAGCATATTTAAGTCAGCATCAAATAAATGAAATGAGTGTAAATCGATCATCTTTCAAAAGCATTAAAATATAGAACGTACCTTTTGTTTTAAAAATATCAAATGTTTTGTAGTAGATCAATCTGGTGTCCTGATTAGCCGGTCCACCTGATCATGGCCTGAAAATATCAACTGTAAGGCATCAGATGTCACACTCTTTAATCTATAAATATTGAAAAAGCCCACTATGACTCTCACTTTACAAATACAGTAGATGGCTCATAGTGATTTAACGGTTTGGCATAATTATCCGATTTCCCTCCTGGCTGTGGCTGCAGGTGACTTACTGCTGCTCTTGACTTTGTGTCTCAAAATGTGGTTTATTTTAGGAAGCCCCACATTCAAAGAGGTATTATTTCTGCCCCCGGGGTAACTGTTGCCACAGGGTTTCCTTTGTTGTTAGCAACCAAGGTGCTTAACTGTCTGTTAGTTTGCTGGGGCCACTCTATAGGCCCACCAAACAACACATTTATTGTCTTTCTCACTGAAAGCTGAATGTTTAAGACAGACATATTGTCTCTTTAAAGACTGACCTTTTATATGGACAGAAGCCTTGATGAATTGTGTGAACAAAAGGGCTGAGCCATGCTGATGCCATGCATCTTATGCCGCAGTGGCCACACCCTATCATCCTCATGACAATTCATTTATTTATTTTTTTATTTTAAAAGCAGAGGACACATAACCTTGTAGGTGAGCAAGTGCATTTCGTTACAGACACAGGCACATCATGCCAAAAGATTTTGGAAAAGAGGTGTCTGGGTGTCTCACATCCCCCCACATAGAGGGGCAGCTGCACTGCAGCACATTAATGCTGCTATTTAAGCTGGGTCACGTGACTACCAGATAAAGGCGGTCTATGTGGATACTAGGCTGTATCCAGGCAACTCCGTTATTCATTTCCTAGCAACGGTTAAATCTTGGGAGTAGGACTGGGGGGTTGGGCGTCTGTTGCTCTCTGTGGCCTACATGCCCCTCATCTATGACTGGACTGTTTGACCTCCTTTATTCATAAAGACTGAAAAATAAAGATTGGAAATAAAACTATTACTCAATAAAGTCCACAGCACTATGAATACAGTGATTTTTAAAAAAATATATGAGAAATTCTTGACAAGTTGAATGATATAACATCACAGGACAGCTAGCTCTGGTTAAAGGACAAATGCACCAAAATATAACTAATTGTAAAGCTTGATTGGCCTTTTTGTAACAAAATCCACTTGAAATTAGGTAAAACATATCACATATGAAGCATATTTATTGATACTGTCATTGCATAGAATAAAATATTTCACCATGCAGCATCCCAACCTTTTCGGAAGACATGCAGCCTCTAATTCTGCAGTGTGGAAGGCGTGCATGAGGTTGAAATGCAGGCAAATCGTTGATAATAAAAGATATTTAGAGGAAGATGAGCGAACAGATTGCCTGATTGATTTTGCACAAGCACAGAGATCAATTACATGCATCATGTATAAGGCCAACTTAGATCAAATAAATAATCAATATTATTCTCTATGTCAAAGCATATTGTATTCTATTCTATTCTGTTACACAAGCTATTCCCCTGTTTGTATTCATTAGTTTTTACATGTGGGAGCTCATGTTTGATAAACTTGGCCTATTTAGTATCAGCATGCTGAAAATTACGCAGCATTTTCCTCACAATTAGAGGCGCCATGCTTGCAGCACAATACCCGGAGGATGTCGGGATGTCGGGTGGGGTCTGAGGGGCGGTCTGTTGCAGCCAAAGAGCCCTTCATCTAATAGGAAGCCTCAGATTGCAGACTGACAGGGAACTGACCAATAGGAGCGCAGCAGCCACCCGGCGCCGGGGCTGCTCTTGCATATATAGCTCTGTCCATCCTCATGTGCGCCATTATCTCTTACATCGACCCCATAACTGTCGAATTGTAAGACTCCCCATCAAGGAGCTTCTGCAACCCTCAAGCGCTATAACAGGACATAATGGTAAGAAGTTTTTTTTTTTTTTTTTTTTTAAACTTTCATAAATATTTGAGATACACAGGCTGCTTCCACTTTTTTTTTTAATATAGATGTGATTGTGGGTGTGAGGATGAAAGGAGGGGGGCGTTAATATGAACGGGAAAAAGTGGGAATAAGAGGTTGATTTATCCTAAAACGTTACTTTATAATAGAAATATGTCTTGAATAAGTAAATGCATGCAAACAGAGGCTGCAGTCAGAGGTTTGGTGTGAGGAGATGTCCTGGCGCACTGTGGATGGATACGTGGCGGGCAGGCTGAAACAAAAGACGTTTTCAACAGATTGCAGTGTGGACAGAATGAATAATGAAGGCTTCAGTCCAGACGTAGACTAGTCTGCGGCATTTTTCAGTCCAGCAACAACCCCCACCCCACCCCACCCCACCCCCGGTCATCACTCTCCTCGTGACAGCGCCGGCCGGTAACGTCAAGTCAATGTGCAGCCGCAGAGGAGGATGCGCAGAGGCTGCACCCGTCCGCAAATGTCCCACACCCCTAGAGAAACCCTATCCGCACGGAGGAAGGATGGAGTGCGCTGTCAGCATGGCGCAAGGCATTAAATATGCATTGCTAGTAATGGACACTGGCGAGCTGTCAGCAGATGGCTGCTGCTGATGAGACGTATCTGTTACTGTTAGATCTGGCTGCTATTTCAGCTTTTCTGAGACTAGACTCAAGTTTTCTTTTTTTCTAATAACAGTAGGGATACAGTTTCACATCAATTTCAATAAACGTCATCCGTTGCTAGAGTGAGGGGCTTGTCGCATAGCAACCCAGTTCCAGACACAACGCAGTGCGCCAGAAAAAAAAGTTCAATCAACCCCAGATTGTCTCTGATTGGTTGTCGCCAATCAATTAAGATTATTATTATTATTGTAAATGTAGAGTTGACATTAAACCCCACTTCTTCACCCATTCAATAATAAGCTTGTTGGTGACTTTAAATAAATAAAAAGATGATTTGCAAAACAAAACAAAAAACTAAAATACATTTTTTCAGTATTAAATTTTCTCTTTTCTACTCTGACAGGTCTAAATGAGTTTACAAGTACAAATGAATGCATACAGGTGCATGCATACAGAATAACCTCTATTGTTTTCTTTTCTTCCCACAGCGTGAGTGTATCTCCATCCACGTTGGTCAGGCTGGTGTCCAGATTGGCAATGCCTGCTGGGAGCTTTACTGCCTGGAACATGGGATCCAGCCGGACGGACAGATGCCTAGTGACAAAACCATTGGAGGAGGAGACGATTCCTTCAACACCTTCTTCAGTGAGACTGGAGCCGGAAAACACGTCCCCAGAGCTGTTTTTGTCGACCTGGAGCCCACTGTCATCGGTAAGTGTCATTTCTGTCACTTCTGGCTGAATGTTAATTTAAGCAAATTGAAGTGAAATATCTGAGGTTTTGTAAACCACAACTGATTAAATGTGTGGTTTTGTCTTAGATGAGGTTCGCACTGGGACCTACCGCCAGCTCTTCCACCCTGAGCAGCTGATCACTGGCAAGGAAGATGCTGCCAACAACTACGCCCGTGGACACTACACCATCGGCAAAGAGATCATCGACCTGGTGCTGGACAGGATCCGCAAACTGGTAGGTAACTTGATCAGGAAGAAATGATTCCTAATTGTGATTAAAAATAAAACTAGATTATATTATTGTATCTCATATCTGATCATGTCTCTCCCTCTTTGTCCTCAGGCCGACCAGTGCACTGGCCTTCAGGGCTTCCTGGTGTTCCACAGCTTCGGAGGTGGCACCGGCTCTGGTTTCACCTCCCTGCTGATGGAGCGTCTGTCTGTCGACTACGGCAAGAAGTCCAAGCTGGAGTTCTCCATCTACCCAGCTCCCCAGGTGTCCACCGCTGTGGTGGAGCCCTACAACTCCATCCTGACCACCCACACCACCCTAGAGCACTCTGACTGTGCCTTCATGGTAGATAACGAGGCCATCTACGATATCTGCCGTAGGAACCTCGATATCGAGCGTCCTACCTACACCAACCTAAACAGGCTTATCGGTCAGATTGTGTCCTCCATCACTGCTTCCCTTCGTTTCGATGGTGCCCTCAATGTTGATCTGACAGAGTTCCAGACCAACTTGGTGCCATATCCCCGTATCCACTTCCCTCTGGCCACATATGCCCCTGTCATCTCTGCTGAGAAGGCTTACCATGAGCAGCTCTCAGTGGCCGAGATCACAAATGCTTGCTTCGAGCCAGCCAATCAGATGGTGAAATGTGACCCTCGCCACGGCAAGTACATGGC
This sequence comes from Thunnus maccoyii, assembly GCF_910596095.1. NCBI lineage: Eukaryota > Metazoa > Chordata > Actinopteri > Scombriformes > Scombridae > Thunnus > Thunnus maccoyii. Next base: position 28,984,767 of record NC_056536.1, on the reverse strand, counting down.
TTGCTGCCTTTTGTACCGTGGTGATGTGGTGCCCAAAGATGTGAACGCTGCCATTGCCACCATCAAAACCAAGCGCACCATTCAGTTTGTGGACTGGTGTCCCACTGGTTTCAAGGTTGGCATCAACTACCAGCCTCCCACCGTGGTTCCTGGTGGAGACCTTGCCAAGGTCCAGAGGGCTGTGTGCATGCTGAGCAACACCACTGCTATCGCAGAGGCCTGGGCTCGGCTTGACCACAAGTTTGATCTGATGTACGCTAAGCGTGCCTTTGTTCACTGGTATGTGGGTGAGGGTATGGAGGAGGGAGAGTTCTCTGAGGCCAGAGAAGACATGGCAGCTCTTGAGAAGGATTATGAGGAGGTCGGAGTCGACTCAATTGAGGGTGAGGGAGAGGAGGAAGGAGAGGAATATTAAAAGGGACACAAAGGCACTAGCTAAACAGGAAACAGATGATTCCCTTTGCTCTTAAATACATTCCAAACAGAAATGTTTGTTAATTACCACTTTGGCTGTTCTCAATAAATTTCCTGTGACGTGTGAAGTTGTCTGTGTTATTTATTTAACTTGAATGGATGTTGCGAATGAGATGAGATTGCTGTTGCCAATAAAAGTAAAATATTTTGTGTATTTTTACTGCAGCTTTAGTGCAAATTTGAAATTCATATAAAATTACAAACCAGTTTGACAATTACAGAAAGGGGAGACCCGAGTGTTTGGTTATTACCAGAGTGATTTGGTCACTGATCCATCATCCACGTGCCTTTTGTTTCCCTCAGAAAGGAAACACTTGTAATCTGCCCAGACATGCACATGAATACACAGTTTGCTTTGTAAATGCAGAATTTTCAAACATTATTTGAAAGACAAACAGCTCTGGTGACAGAAATAACTATTGCTTGAGAGGAATCTGAAAGTATGTTAAAGGACGGGTTCACAATTTTTCAAGTCTGTCTTAAAACAAGTCAAATGCCCAAATGAACATTGAAATAAATGGTAAAATGGTGAATAGACTACACTTATATAGTGCCTTTTTGGTCTTCCAACCACTCAAAGTGCTTTAAAACCACAAGCCACATTCACCCATTCAGGGTACTGTTGCAGCCATCAGGAGCAATTTGGGGTTCAGTATCTTGCCTGAGGACACTTTGACATGTGGAGTGGAGGGAATCAAACCGCCAATCTTCTGATAAGTGGCGGCTGTGGCTCAGCTCTACCTCCTGAGCTACAGTCACCCCAGATAGGTTTTTCTTGCCATAATCATCCCCCATGTTTTTTTTTCAGTTTATTTCTCAGGGACAGTGCATATCAATAAACATTACTGTAAATATGCCAGAACTATCCAGGAGTCAAGGAATCAAGACACAAGTTTAAAACAATAATCATAATGTAAGGCATGTCAAGTACAGCAAAAGCAGAGCACAGATATGGGCAGCAGTACAAGCAGAGAAAGTTACGGTTCCACAAAGGAAAAACAAACAATAAGCAGAGATAGATATAAGCAAAGGCAGATATAAGCAACAGGACAACAGTAGAAATAAGGTAAGTCAAGCAACAGGGAAGTTTAGCAACATACAAGTTGTGACATTTGCCAAATGATGAAGGCATCCGAGTTGGTGCTGACAGATATGGTGGCTTATAAGCGACATTCTTAACTGTCTAGAAAAGGACCTGTAAGTGGTGAGTTTCCTGATGTGGGCTGGAATGGTTTTCCATTCATGTGCTTCTTTAACTGAAAAGGCAGATTGACTGAAAGCAGGTTTTCTAAGTGGGATAATGCAGTTTCCTCTTGTGACTCCTACTGACTGTTAGAAGATCTCTGACAATGTAAGTGATGGGCGCCAAAATCCACAGTTCTCCCTCTGTGCAAAAATGTATTTAAGTGTTTTTCTGAAGCTAATATGAAGTGTCAGCCGTCCAAATGAGACAAAGTTCCTCTTTTTGTTACTATACCTCTACTACAGCTCAACAAGGAAACACTGTCTGAGAAAACACAAAGAGGGAATTTGATGCTAAAAAGACTGTAAATGTGGCAGATATCCACTTGATATGACTAACTCCCAACCTCTTCCCTCTCTCTCAACCCAACCTGTCAGGGCAGATGGCCGCCTACCTTGAGCCGGGTTCTGCTTGAGGTTTCTTCCCGCTAAAGGGTAGTTTTTCCTTACTGCTGTCGCCAAGTGCTTGCTCATGGGGGAATTGTTGGGTCTCTCTCTGTGTAAATTAAAGACTATGGTCTAGACGTGCTCCATGTGAAAAGTGCCCTGAGATGACTTTTGTTGTGATTTGGCGCTATATAAATAAAATTGAATTGAATTGAATCAAGCTTGGATTTCAGAGATGGCAATTTGGTCAAAATATCATGAAAATGTAAATAGGACTCAGAATAGCTCCTCTTTCATAAACCAGCAGTATAGGCGAGTATGGACTTGAGGGTCAGCTGGTTTTGGTTCCGGTGTAGCAGGTTGGATTATGAGTTGTTTTCAGTCAATGGGCCGACCAGCTGTGGTCTCATTTACCACCTTAACCATCATCAGACCATCTCCGCCCTGCTAAGACCAGCGAAAACAGCACCAATAAAAGCACATAGGACCACGAGCATTGGTTGGTAAATGTTTTGTTTTTCACAGTTGCATCAGTTAACTCAACTCTCAGTTTCAGGTGAACCAACAATGTGATTTCTTCCCTCACAGAAATATGGTATAACAGCAACAAACTAAAAGTAAAAAAGTACAATAATGATGTAGAGCTGCAATGATTAGTCAATTAATCCGTTTGTTGATTGACAGAAAATTAATTGGCAACTATGTTAATAATTGATTTAATTGTTTTGAGTCATTTTTCAAGAAAAAGTTTTTTTCCTCGTTCATTTAGTCCTCCATGGTAGTGAACTGGATATCTTTGGGTTGTGGACCGTTGGTTTGGACAAAACAAGACAGTTAAGGTTACATCTTGGGCTTTGGGAAACGGATTAATCAACAGATTAATCAATAATGAAAATAATTGTTAGTTGCAGCCCTGTAATGATGCTTTGAAACCTCTTTAGGTATAATTATAGATAGAGTCCATGTCCTACACAGGAAATTTGATATTTTTCATTTTATTTAACCATTATTTAACCAGGTAAGTACCATTAAAGTTAGGGCCAAGATGGCAGCACAAAAAGTAGTAAACAACACAAAACAAAATCAGACAACAGATAAAACAATACAAAAATGGATGAAAATAGGATAAATAGGTTAGGAGAAAACACAATGAAGAATAGAATAATTTATCATTTACAAAGATCTTTAATTCTGACAAAAATTACCAACTTAATCTCCTTTTGCAGAAACTCTCTCTCTGTCTGTACATTAGGGATACACATATATGTCTCTGTGACTCCACATCCAAGACTTTTTAAGTATAAATCAAGGTTACCTCGACTCAACCAACAAGATGACCTTTAAAAGCTGTTTAAAACGTTCAGCAAAAAGCGGACACCTCCTGGTCGAGGATCCCTGGAGATATTTGGTAAGAAGAACTTCCTGTAATTTAGACATCAGAATTCATTATTATGACAGACACTGTTTTCATCATCATTCTCCCACTGTGCTGCATGTTTTTCCCTGGAACAAATAATCTACATATCTTCCACATGAGGAATGAATGAATAAATGAATGAATGAATGAAATTGTTATTATTGTGTCATGAATATAAAGAATATATATAGACAGGAAAATAGACAGTTTTTGTGTATCAGAATTTCGTTTTCTCTTATTTCCTACTTGGGTAATCATCTTGCAGCCCACTACATTCATCTTGCAACCCAATATAGAGGTCCCGACCCCCAGGCTGGGAACCCCTGCTATATAGTACTGAAGAAATAAAAATAAACTCTGTTTAAATAATCCATCTTGTCTTGTTTTCCTGGATTTTGAGACAAAGTCAGCAATTAAACACATAACCGTTCCTATTTTTTGATCATCTGTACACCAGAATATTTCAGGGTTTTGTGGAGCCATTTCAAGGAAAATTAAACCTCTTAAATGATCAGAAGTTGTGCAAGAAGGACAAGATATTTTGGGGTCAAAGGCAAAGTCCTATCTCAGCTCCAGTATCTTTGTTGTTCTGGTTGAAACAGTTACTGCTGCGGAAGAAAAAGAAACACACTCCTCAGATTTGTCTCATTGCATTGCATAATATCGACAAGCCATCATGGTAAGCAGGATTTTAAATGTTAATTAGGGCTTTAAATTGTTTTATTGTCAATTTTGTAGCTTTTATATAAATGTACATTACATCAATCCTGTGATCCTTGTTCTAAAGATCATTATGTGAAAATTACACATCCTACTGTCTGTCTGTCTGTCTGTATATGTTACATTAAACTAAGCCACCTAAAATATGTCTTTTTACTATTTAATGTAAACAAAAATTCATGGGAGAATACCAGTCCCAGTGGAGAATGTGAATGTGGTGTTTTTAAGAGACCCACTGCAACATGTCTGACCTACATAATCCTCCTCTACAGTAATCCCGGGTCCAACAGATGTGTGTTTACGTTGCAGCAGAGACCAGCAGAAAATGCACAGGTTCCTGTAAAAATTTGAACATGTTCAAAGAAAAAAACAAAACAAAACAAAATAAAAGTAGCAACAAAATAAAATATATAAGCAAAGCAAAGCAAACAAACAAAATCATCAGCAGACATAAATATCAAAATCCCAGTAAACAATTTAAATAATCCCAGTCCCCCCTCCTTTTTTTTTTTGCTTTAGAATAAACAATAGCCTGAACCTCCAGTCAGACATGCTGTCAACAAAAATAGACTGTATGATAGAAAAATACTTTCCATGCATGGTGGAGACGATGAATATAAACAGTTTGTGAAAAGGTGACAAACAACGTAATTATAATAATGCTTCTAATTTAATGATGCTTTGTGATTTCACAGTTTATTTAAAGGATAACTTCATTTAAAGGCTTCATTCCTAATTCTGATTACAAATATAAGTAAATTGACTTGAAAGTCTCATTCCTAAACAATCTATGCAAGCATAATATCTTACATCTGTACATAGATGTGTAATATTATAATTGTGTTCTCATTGTTTCACTTAGTATGTAGTTGTAAAAAGTCGTTTGAATGTTTATGGGCTGTAAATCTGTAAATCTGGGAAAGATTGTGGGTCTACTTGTGTTGTTTTTCATCCTGTACTAACATCTGTGAAGAAGCTTATCATCCGTGAATCTTAATTACATATGAGAAAACATGATAATGAGGCAATAACGGCTGAATTAATTTAAAATTTCCTGAGGAAAGTGATTAAATGTGAGCTATGAATATGGACAAACTGATGAAAGTAGCTATCGTAGCAACAAAGGCACTCTAATGTTCACCCAAATGCATATAGAGACCCCATTTAGTAAGAAACATTATGGTGTTTGTGTTCCATGACGTGTTGCAGGTCGACGGTCTGCAATTTAGGATGCGTGAACCAACCAGTGACACAGTTTGTGTTAATCTGAAGTCATTGAAATACAAACAAAATGGAAAAACGGAACCATTTCTGAGTTTTGGAGACCTCTGGTGGTAGTGATGGGTGACAAAAAAAGGGTCGAAACCAGGTCAAAACTGTGGTTGTGACCACAGCTGGATTCATATGGCCAACAGCAGTAGTGATGACAACTTGAATACTGTTGATTTGTGAGCGTCTGTGCACAAGATGAGAGGCTGGTTCTTGTTAACACAAAAGAGGCGGTACATCTAGTCAAATATACTGATTTAGAGCGGTCATAATTCCTTCAAACAGTATTCATTTCTAAGGCACATACAGTATACAGTGCTGTGAAAATGTTGAGTGAGGATGCTTTCAATTAATTTAATACAAAGTTCAATGAACAGAAGAAACCCAAATGAAATCAGTATTTGCTGTGAGCAGCTTTGCCTTTAAAACAGCAGCAGGTCTCACCAGTGCACCTGCGCTCAGTTTTTCAGGTGCTTGGCAGGTCTGTTGTTCCTGCATCTTGGATAAGTTGCCACAGTTCTTCTGTGGATGTCGGCGTCTCAGTTGCTTCTGTCACTTTGCGTTATCCGAGACTCAATGATGATGAGATCAGGGCTCTGTGGGGGCCAGACCATCTGTTGCAGGACTCTTTGTTCTTTTTGTCATTGAAGATAGTTCTTTATGGCTCTGGCTGTATGTTTGGGGTCTCCCTGATGGTGTTGCATAATGGATAATAATCTAAACATCTAAAGTGCCTTAAACTTTTGCACAGTACTGTATGAAAGTATATCAGCTCCCTCTTAATGGGCTTCTTTCAAGATATTTTGACATCCAAGATGTAAATAATACAATTAAATATGTTGGAATTTCATTTAGCTGCTTCAGTTTCAGGGTCCTGGTATCACTGATGCCATTAGATAAGAAAACAAGATATTGTTAAGTCTACTGAAGAGGATGACTTGATTTTCAATTGATGAATGCAGTACTGAAACTTATATGGTTAAAAAAAAATCATACTTATTGAACAAAGTTTTTGGTTTCATATTCCTGGATTATTTTAAAAGGCACTATGATTCTCACTCATCTAGTCAAACTTTCTTATTTTCATCTACAGGTCCTGCAATATTAGAAGCTTATTTGAAAACTTTTTTATTCCACATTGTACTCTGATTTGGAACGACAGGTGTATTTTTTACAAACACCTGTCATCCAAACCCTGAGAGACTGGGGACCACTGGTTTAATCTATAAAAATTGTGGTGTCATGGCGCCAGATAAACAATTTATTCTCAAAGACTAGAAGACACCAACTCCACCGTGCTTCAGAAACTGTTTGTATGGACTTGTTTTGGTTATCCACATGGAGAAACTGCATTTTTAAAAACTTAAAAGGTCATTTTCTGCAAGATCTGGACTCAGTTTGACTGTATTTGTATCAAAATACAGATAGTTGTTTTTTTTTAAAAAATTGTATAATCTCATTTTTCATGGATTGTAAGTAACAATCACGTGTGTGTGTGTGTGTGTGTGTGTGTGTGTGTAAAGTACAGCACTAGAGTAAATGCACTTCACTACTGTACCTGTAAGAAGGGTTTCAAATGAAGGACTTGTACCTGTAATTGAGATGTTTTTCACACTGTTGTATTAGTATTTCTACCCAAGTAATCATCCTGAATACTTCTTCCACCACTATTTGTTAGTCAAAAAGAAGAAAAAAGGCTGGTATTAATAAACACACAAGAAACATCTTATATTGCTATATCTAATTTTTTTTTACGAGATTAGTATATATATTCAACATAAAACAAAACAAAAATGTAATTTCTATTTAAATGGTATTAACTTGCCGGCACACTGCTGTCAGTTAAACCTATTGCAATGTTTACGCCCCCAGAATGATTGCCCCACTTTCAAATTGATTTTCCTAGGATGGCGAAATCATTGCCCGCCGTACTCTGTTTCTGATTGGCTAGTACTCGTTCCCTTTGTTCACATCCGGATGGGTTTGTTAGGTTTAGGTATGAGGAATGAGATTGGTTAGAGATAGAGTAAGAATATCAGGGTGAGCCAATCAGAGGCAGAGTAGGGCGGGACATGACTTCGCCATCCTAGGTAAAAAAAAAAATCGCCTCCTGTAAAGCTCGTGGCGTGTCGAAAAAGATGACTGTTTTTGTTTTAACCAATGGAAAGGGACCCACGTGACCCTCTCCAACCAATCAGAATCAGCAGCTCTTTTCCGCCGGCTAGGAAAGTATAAATAGCCCCGCCCAGCTAAAACTGGTCAGTTACTTCTTACACAGGACTCATAAAGGCCCTGCTGTGAGAGCTAACTTAGTCTCTTCCTCTTTTTTAACCCGAATCTCAACAGACTTCACTCCTCCAGGAAATATGGTGAGTATGAAAAGATAGTTTAATTTTACTTATCTTGTGTTTATTTATTGAATCAAATTTAAATCTTTGAAGGGTGACATCACGTTACACCCTGAATTAACGGTTATCAGCCTGGCTAATAAAGCAGCTTTGGCGTGAACTATTAAACTTCAATTTGACCTTTAATCCAAACAAAAGTTTAGGTGTAGGACTGCTCATCAAACTTTGGCCTTGTTGGGACGTTTAACTGTAACTTTAAACTTGATTTTTTTGGAACATTTAAGTGTTACTAGACAGGCCACGGCCCAAATTCAAGTTCAGTCGTGTCGTGGCTGCCAGTTTCTGGCTTTTCCTGTCTGCACATTGACCCAGTTGGCGAAGGTCGCTGTGCTTTCATCCTGAAACATTCCTGTTTTATGGCCTGTATGAAGAGGCCTGGTCTTTATAAAACTGCAACCACAGGTTTTTTTAAACAAAACCTATTCACTAAAAGCTTTATGGGGGGCTTTTATATCTAATCTTTCACGGTGGACATTGTGTAAGCCCTACTACTATTGTATCAAAAAATCTACAGCTGTGTTTGGTTTTAGTATAATATTTCACCACAGAACTTTTCAGATTGTTTGCTCTCAACACAAGATCTTCTTTCTTCCTTTAACCACATCATGTGTCTGAATAATCAGCCTTTTATGTGATGTTTCTGTCTCCAAAGGGTTTTCTATTGAGTGTAAATGATTGTGCATCATGCGTCATGTGACTTTACTCATGATTTTCTGGTATCTGGTTCTTTACAAAGGAGCCTTTTTTTCCTCATCCTTGATCTGGCATTAACTCTTGAGCAGTTTTCAACGTGTGATGAATTGCCTCCAGCTTTGAATTAGTTAAAAATAGCACAAGAATTGTTTAAAACATATTTTCAGTCAACCAAACTTACTTTTTGATTGTATCAAATTAAATGCACATGGATAAATCTATCTTTTTGTTTCCACAGCGTGAGTGTATCTCAGTGCACGTTGGTCAGGCTGGTGTCCAGATTGGAAATGCCTGCTGGGAGCTTTACTGCCTGGAACATGGGATCCAGCCGGACGGACAGATGCCCAGTGACAAAACCATTGGAGGAGGAGACGATTCCTTCAACACCTTCTTCAGTGAGACTGGAGCCGGAAAGCACGTTCCCAGAGCTGTTTTTGTTGACCTGGAGCCCACTGTCATTGGTAAATGCTTATTAAAAATTATGAATACCATAGTTGGTCCGTTAATTTTTTTTTTTTCCTTTGGCAGTCAAACCCTCCTATAATTTTATTATTTTCCATAGATGAGGTTCGCACTGGGACCTACCGCCAGCTCTTCCACCCTGAGCAGCTGATCACTGGCAAGGAAGATGCTGCCAACAACTACGCCCGTGGACACTACACCATCGGCAAAGAGATCATCGACCTGGTGCTGGACAGGATCCGCAAACTGGTGGGTAATTTGATCAGGAAGAAATTATTCCTAATTGTGATTAAAAATAAAACTAGATTATATTATTGTATCTCATATTTGATTATATCTCTCCCTCTTTGTCCTCAGGCCGACCAGTGCACTGGCCTTCAGGGCTTCCTGGTGTTCCACAGCTTCGGAGGTGGCACCGGCTCTGGTTTCACCTCCCTGCTGATGGAGCGTCTGTCTGTCGACTACGGCAAGAAGTCCAAGCTGGAGTTCTCCATCTACCCAGCTCCCCAGGTGTCCACCGCTGTGGTGGAGCCCTACAACTCCATCCTGACCACCCACACCACCTTAGAGCACTCTGACTGTGCCTTCATGGTAGATAACGAGGCCATCTACGATATCTGCCGTAGGAATCTCGATATCGAGCGTCCTACCTACACCAACCTGAACAGGTTGATCAGTCAGATTGTGTCCTCCATCACTGCTTCCCTTCGTTTCGATGGTGCCCTCAATGTTGATCTGACAGAGTTCCAGACCAACTTGGTGCCATATCCCCGTATCCACTTCCCTCTGGCCACCTATGCCCCTGTCATCTCTGCTGAGAAGGCTTACCATGAGCAGTTAACGGTGTCTGAAATCACCAACGCCTGCTTCGAGCCAGCCAATCAGCTCGTGAAATGTGACCCTCGCCACGGCAAGTACATGGCTTGCTGCCTGCTGTTCCGTGGCGATGTGGTTCCCAAAGATGTGAACGCTGCCATTGCCGCCATCAAAACCAAGCGCACCATCCAGTTTGTGGACTGGTGTCCCACTGGTTTCAAGGTTGGCATCAACTACCAGCCTCCCACCGTGGTTCCTGGTGGAGACTTGGCCAAGGTCCAGAGGGCTGTGTGCATGCTGAGCAACACCACTGCTATCGCAGAGGCCTGGGCTCGGCTTGACCACAAGTTTGATCTGATGTACGCTAAGCGTGCCTTTGTTCACTGGTATGTGGGTGAGGGTATGGAGGAGGGAGAGTTCTCTGAGGCCAGAGAGGACATGGCAGCTCTGGAGAAGGATTATGAGGAGGTTGGAACTGATAGTTTGGGAGACGAGGATGAAGGAGAAGAGTATTAAACAGGCATACATTCCCTGATGTGTCTAAGCTGTGCCTTTGTCAAAAATAAAGTTTTGTCAACTGTCTATTGTGTTCTCTTTATTCACTTTAATTCCACTGGACAGAAGCATTGATGAGCTGTCAGTAGTGACAGCATTTTACATAGCTGCATTTTTTTTTTAAATTTGTCACTTATGCTAAAATTATGCTGGTCAGCTATCAGCTACTTCTAATTGTTTAGTCAATGAAACATTAAGTAGTGAAAAGACATTCAGCCTCACAGTAGCTATGGTGACGTCTTCAATTTGATGTTTAAAATGTTAAGGTGTTCAATGAACTTAGTATAAATGAAAAGGGGGAAAAACTGCAAATCCTCTCATTTAAGAGGCTGGAACCATTAAATATTTTGTATTTTTGCTGGAAAAATGACTGAAATGGTCATCAAAATAGCTGCAAATTAACTTTCTGGTCAATCCACTAACTGTTGCAGCTCTAAACTGGTTTTCCGTGACACTTTACTGAGCTCACACAATGCCCTTGACCACTCTAAATCTGTAGCCTAACAATGTTAAAGTGTGTGTGTATAAAACGTACAGTACCAGTCAGTTGGCTGGTATTGTGTATATAATTTAGTTGAACCTCAAAAGGACTAATGTGCTCTGATGGAGGATCTCGCTGCTCCACTTGTTTTGGTCACTTGGGGGCAGTGCTGTTCAACAGATGCCTCGACCACCGATACCATGCTGAATTATCAGCAAACTATTCTAAATGTCAAACTACTGCAGGTAACCAGTGGAGTTTTTCTACCAGATGACATTTGCAACATCAGATGTATCATAACATTTGCAGATTCTCACATTTACTAATTAAGGTGTGACTTTTGCTTTCCCGTGAGAAGAACCGAGGCATAACCCCGGTCTGGTTTAAAATAGGGTGTGGTATTCACAGTGGCCCAAGGGAGGGACAGGGGGAGGGATGGGGGTCCCATGCTGGCAGACAGGTGGTGTTTAAAAATACTTAGTTCGGCAGTTACTAGACTGGATTTCTTGTGGATAATGAATGATATTGTATTAAGGTTGTTAATTGTGGGATAAATTTAGAAACTTGGAAAGGCAACATATTTATGGGAGGGAAAGAGGGGAGACAAAAGACTCTTATCTGGACTGATTCACTTACAAATAACACATTCACAAGTGTTGTAAAAGTTTTTTTTTATTTAATTTCAGCTTTGTAATTATGACCACAAATGCATTTCCTCAAATTCAGCAATGTTACTGCACTATAACAGACAAAACAAAATGGCTTCTACATTACACTGAACTATATGAATACTGTTTTGTTTCATTGCACTTACCATTAAGGTCATCTAACAGTACGTCTCTTCTGTTGTTAATTAGAATAAACTACCAAATGTAAGATCATGGGAGTAGCTTTTTTTGTAGATTGCTGTAGATTTTTACTTTTCTTTTTGCATGAAAACGATGCACAACCAGTCGCCTGCGTGTTTATTTGCAAACTGTAAAGGCAAAAAAAATCTTAATTTTAAAATCTACATATTAATGGGTGAAAGAACAACAGAGAAATATCCGGAGAGTGCTCTTCTTTATGTAAGACATGGAGTTAAAGAATCATCAATCTATATTTTGCTCCATCTCACATTCATGAGGTAATCTGACTGACTCTTTAGGGAAATAAATAAATTTAGGATTGCATATTTCTTTGACAAAAAAACCCTGACGACAGTGTATTTTGAATGCTGAAAAGATGTGCACTTCAAAAAGGTACAAAATTACAGACACATACACACCATGTGCCCTCATGCGTACAAAAGTTGAACTCGTATTTTGCTCTAAAGCACGACAGGCCCTGAATATATTGCGGTGTGGAACAGTGCGGACGTTTTTTCCCTAGACGTTAACATGAAACCATGAACAACACAAAAGCTAACAGACAAAAAAAAAACACACATCATCCCAGCCTCCCTGCTGCAGCTCCCACTGCTCCGACATACAGTGATTGTTTAAAATAAGAAGCTCTACTTACTAACAGATCCCGGCTCCCAGACCCCATTTTCTGCTTTCTTATCTATTGCATAACATACACAACTCTCACTTAAAACCACCTTTATGTTTAACATGACTGCATTACAAACACCACAGGAACATACAGTCATTAGCAGTGACACTCTTAAGCTTCCTATTTTTTCCTTCTCTATTTGGTTCATCGTCTCCAAAACCAGTGCAGCAGTTATGACAATAAATGCAAAGAAATCCCAGTGAAAACATAAAATTTCACAGTGTAGTACACCACAGTCTCAAAATACAGATTTTGCAGGATGCAGTAGCCGAAATGCAACTCAACGGATGCTTTGGATTCTTTCTTAAGAGAGTGAAGAGCAACAAGATGAAAACCTGGCTTTACAGCAGCATTGGATTACTACAGTACGCAGTATTCTCTGGAGAGCTTTTCAAAAGGACCGACACACTTAATTACACATTTCAGACTGCTACCTAATCAATCCTTTTCAGCTTTTTTTTTTACCATATGTTGGACATTGCAGATAATTAAAACAATGACTCTCAAATCCTTCACACATCTGCTGCAGTTGTCTTTGTGTCCAAACAATCAAGTTCAAGGCAGAGTGCGGAAAAAAAAAAAATCAGTCTGTATACTGTATGTTAACATCATTCCTTCAGCTGGCATTACATTAACACAAACAAACATATCTTGTGACAATACATAATAATCTACTGAGTTTGTCTAATCTGTCAGTGTGTGCCAATTAAGGATGTAGTTTAAAGCGTTTTGCAAAAAAGTTGACACACACTGTGACAAAGTTGTTCTTCAGTGCATACTATCCCACCCTGCTTTTCTAGTGTAAGCACCGAGACCCACCCCCCCCACTCCCCCACCCCCACCCGCTACTCCCTGCCACTTGAACACACAAACATCATCATATTCTGATGTACTGAATCATTTCAGTCAGTCAATGTCCTTCAGTTTCTCTAACGTCTGGAAAGAGAGCAGCTTCACAGAGCCTCACACAGTCACACCAACAAAAACCTTTAGAAGAGCTGCGGCTGTCTGCATGAGGCTTTTGCTTTTTTTTTGTCCCCCTCAGCGGTCTCTTTGATCTCTGGTCCTCACTGAGGAGGCAGCAGGCCATCTCTCTCCAACACTGCTGGTGACCTGCAGGGGAAACAGCACTTGTCTTTTTATGTACCTCTTTCACTCACATACAAACAATATAAGCAGCAGCAAGGAAATGTTTTTTTTTTTTAAAGCTGCATATCGTTAAACATGCATGTCGTAATTATTACCTGAGATGGTGGACAGTGTCTCATGACAAAATGTGTACGAAGAGAATGGCCAGACCGATGTTGAGCAGGATTACCATGCAGATCATTATGGTGTTTGGGCCCTTGAAAAGAAAGGAACATGTGAGAACAGCGCATGTAATTGAAATAAACGTAACAGTATGACTATGAGCTGTTTCACAGTTTCACATCCTGTAAATGTGTAAAATTACATATTCTGACCCTTCACATTATCCCTCATAATTAGTCTCTATACCAAACTTCTGAACCACAAATCTATTTTTTATTCATAAATATCTCCTCATTAATCCTTAATGAAGCTTTCAGAGAGCAGAGGGGGTATATTCTTTAGGTTTTACACAATTTTGTTTCTGGAGAAAAAAAACATTTACAATCACACTATTTTATGGTCATACAGTGTGTTACCTAAAACAGAACACATGATTTCAATAAATGTTACTGAACGTGAAGAAGGCAACAATATATATAATACTTTTGAATGGTAATTTTTGTATAAATACGGGTCGAATTTCGTCCGGAACACCCTCTATGTACAAAAATGTGTATCAGCTGCACAAAAATAAAATAAAAAGTTGAACTATTGCCATTTTTGTATATTCTGGGTCATTTCAGGTTAAAATAAAGGTGTTTAGAGTGTTTTTTGCTCTCAAATATAAAAATGTGTCCCCTTTGACCTGAACAGTATGTTAGCTTACTCTCCAAAGTCAAATATAGTTCTTTACTTGGATGGTGACATTGACATTTAATGGCATTAGATGATGTCTAGACTTTTACTCTACTCTTGTAATATCTATGTGAGCTATAGTTTTTAGGATATGGCTGGTGATTTTCTATATTTTTGTTATTGTCAGCAAATCTCATGTGCAGAGCCAAACCAACAATGAACTGATCTACTTATAAGTATTGTGTGTGTATCAACAGCCTGATATATCTTATTTCTCTGTGCCACAGACCTCCGTTGTTGTCCAAAAACTATTAATAGCGCATCAATGAGCCACACTGCTGCACTGGGTGACATGTTTGGGCGTGGTAGTTTGTGAGAAACGGATCCAAAAGCTAGTAACAGGGATCACGTTTTCAGTCTCTGGAGAGTAGTTCTGTGTACGGCAGACGTCATTGTGTTTGTGTAGGAACATGGTTCTGTTTACAGAGCTTTGCTATCTTGTTGTGCTACATATCACAACCTCTTTACTTTGTACTGAAGTCCTCTGCTTTTGCCGCCACTATAGTTTGTTTAGAAATGGCTCCAAAGACTAATAACAGCGATAACATTGTCAGGAAGTTCCTTGTACTGCCGACACCACTGAGCACTTTGTACAACATTATACATTTCTCAAAGAACTTCAGTACAAAGTCAAGAGGTTGTGATATGTATCACAACAAATTAACAAAGCTTTGTAAACGGAATCGCGTTCCTGCACAACCGCAGTGGTGTCTGCCGTACACAGAACTACTCTCCAGAGACTGAAAACATGATTTCTGTTACTAGTCTTTGGATCCGTTTCTCAGTAAACTACCATGCCCAAAACATGGCACCCAGTGCAGTGGTGTGGCTCACTGGTGTGTTTTCAATAATTTTTGGACAAAAACGGAGGTCTATGGTACAAAGGATTAAGAAATATCAGGCTTTAGATACACGCACAATATTTGTAAGTAAGATCAATTCATTGTTGGTTTGGCTCTGCACATGAGATTTGTTGACAGCGAGAAAAATATAGAAAATCGGCAACATAGAAAATAGAGGATTTCTTGTCACAAAAAATATATAAATAAATGAATAAATGTGAGACAATGTGAATATGTGCTGTCTTACCTCCACCTCCAAAGACTCTGCAATCATCTCCTTACTTTGGCTCGAGACCGTGGCCTTCACTCGGGCCTCTGCTTTGGGATCCACCTTCGGTGCTAGTTTGGCAGCTGTGGCTTTGGCTTCAAATTGCTTGTGTACTGTCTTAGGTTCAAGTCTGGGTGCAGGTTTTGGGGATGGAGCGGGGCTGGGTTGTCGTTTTGGTAATGGTTTTGTCTCTGCTTTGCTTGAAGGCCTGCTCACCTCCCTGGACTCCACTTTGTTCTCAGAAAAGGACGACGCTCGCTCATGGACTGACGGAGCTCTTTCATTTTTGAGCGCTGCTGTTTTAGGCTCGGGGGTGATAGCTTTGGAGGACACTTTGGAGGATCGAGGCACTTCTTCTTCATCTGGGGAGATGAGGCTATTCCTTACAGGGGCAGCAGCAGCAGGAGTGACGTCTGGAGCTTTTGCCTCGGAGTCAAACTTCTGCAGGGGCTTGATTTCCAGGTCGGAGCCCTGCTCGATCTTGTTGCTCTGACGGCTGGGGGTGCGAGAGGGGCCACGACTGCCCTCAGGTGCAGCCGAGGCCGGAGCAGAAGGTGTAGTGGGGCGACTACTGGGCCTGCTGTTGGGTTTACTGCCACCACCTTTACTGGTTCTGTCTTCATTCCAGCTGCCTGGACTGAGGAATTTGGGGTCCTCCTTGCTGATGATGCCTGGGCTGGGGGAGGGGGTGCGGCCTGGGGACGAGCCAGGCATGAGGCTATCCAATTCATTCATAAGCGGGCTTTCGGGTGGTGTAGGCAGAGGCTCCTCCTCAGCCAGCAGTGGCTCATGCATGACTGTATCTGTGTTCTCACTGCCCTCCACAACCTCCTGTAACACTCTCTTCTTCAGATACTCCGGACCTGCATAAGACCAGTTCAATGAGTATATTAACAAGTTCAGAGAGTCTCAATATACAGATATGTATATATATGTTTTGAGCAATAATAAATGCTGTTCTCTGAAGAATATTTGATCTTATAAAAATTTGATAATTTTCAGTCAAACAAATTTGTGTTTTTTGTTTAGCTCAGAATGATTGGTGTCATAACTGGATAAAAACATACATTTCTGCTCTTTAACATAGTTATCACGGAGCCCTCGTTTCTCTGCCCATACAAGGCTGGTTACAGTTGAATACATTAGGAGAAAACTACTGAAGGTCATTTTAGAAACTGACTTTTTCATAAGACTACTCCTAAACTAGATTAATTTCCTTTGACTAAAATATCAGGAAATAAATACCAGAAGAAAGACCTTAAATCTCAGTAATCGACTTTATAGCTATGCCACTCCCTCTCCATAAACTAAACTAATTTCCAGTGACCACAGGATGCAGCTACAGGTAGCTGCCCTTCAATGCACATTTTCAGAGAGAAAAGGTGTAAATGCCAAAGAAAAACTCTTCACCATGATGTCAAATTTTCAGTGGGAATCGAGATAAACTTTTGAAGAGTGAAAATGTTTATGTAAGAAGTAGAAAGGTTTACTTAATATAAAAGGATAAGCCTGGCAATATTCTATATTTATGTTATTGCTAACAAATAACATGAAAATGCCAAAACCAACAATGTGTGTGTTTCTCAATATTTTATGAATTCTCTACAATATCTTTAGCTTTCAGCTCAAAGCCGTAAATCTTTAAAAAATGAGTCATGAATACACTGTTCCATTTTTAAAAATGCTGGATAATTTCCTAAAGCAGCTTTTAGCAAACATTACTCAAACAGGAGTTAATTTGTTTCAGCAGTGGATTAAAACACATTTGGTGCTCTAGTGTGTATTGATGGCAGCAGGATGGTATGTGTGGGATTGAATCAAAATAAATACAGTGTGTGTGTTCATGGTAATTAAGGAACATGTCAGCCAGTGCAACAGTATGGCTCACTGTCATATTTTTAATAGTTTTTGTACATAAATTGCGCTCTATGGCACAGAGGAATACGATGTATCAGGCTTTTGCTGCACAGAAAATACTCATTGGTTTTGGTCATGAAATTTGTTGAAATAAACAAAAATGTAGAATATCACTGGACATTAAATTGTGAGGCTGCAGCGTTGTTTTCTCTAGTAAAAATAAACCAGATGGTGCACACACTGACACTGTCTGTTTTTGGACAAAAATGGAGCTGGAATAAGATACAGTGTATCAGGCTTTGGCTACACAGACAGCACTTTAATTGTTGATTTTGGTCTTCTCATAAAATTTGTTGAAAATAAGAACATATCACTATACTCCTTTAAATTGTGAGGCTACAGTGTTGTTTTATCCAGTAAAAATAACTCGGCACACACTGACACTGTCCGCCTGTGTTGTTATCTCCTTGGTGAGAGATCTTTCATGGAAGAATGCAGAGCAGGACTCAGCCAGGCCTCATCCATTTGTAGTATTGGTCAGAGACAATTTGGGCAGCCACTCAGAAAGTTTCTTTCTGTCTGTCTGTGTCTGATTCCTTTAAGCTCTATTGAGGGAGACAGCAGAGGGAGAATGCAAGATGCTCCTAAATAGCTCCTGTGCTTTTGTGTGAATGTGTAAGTGTGTGTCGCCAGACTCCCAATGAAACTGATATGTTCCCTTCGACCCAATAAGATGTTCCATTTTTAGACATTCAAATGCGACTACCCTTGTGGTGAGCCTCAGCCAAAGATCCACTAGCTCAAGTTGGAGGTACATGCAGGGACACAGTGTAAAACTAGACACATGATTTTATATTTGCTGTTTCCTTTCAGGAGAGACTGGGAGATTTATGGCATCAGATTTCAAGTGAAAATAAATGTTTTAAGGATAAGGTTGGTGATTTTATATATTTTTCTTATTGTCAACAAATCTTGTGTAGAGCCAGACCAACAATGATTTGATCCTTCTAGCAAGTATTGTGTGTGCATCCAAAGCCTGATATATCTTATTCCTCTGTGACATAGACCTCCATTGCTGGCCAAAAACTATTAAAAACACATCAATAAGCCACATTGCTGCATTTGGTGATATGTTCCTTTGCCCCGAAGAGTTCTGGTACATCAGTTTGTTGAGAAACGGCTCCAAAGACTAATAACAGCGATCACGTTTTCAGTCTCCGGAGAGCAGTTCTGTGTACATTAGATGCCACTGAGCATGTGCGGGAACGTGGTTCCTTTTACAGAGCTCTGCTACCTTGTTATGCTACATAACCCAACCTCTTGAATTCATACTATATTGTAAATTTCTAAAATAACTTCAGTACAAAGTGAAGAGGTTGTGATATGTAGCAAAACAAGCTAGCAAAGCTCTGTAAATGGAGCCATGTTCCCATACATGCAGTGGCATCTGCCTTACACAGAACTACTCACCAGAGACTGAAAATGTGATTGCTGTTATTAGTCTTTGGAACTGTTTCTAAACAAATTATCCTGACTGTACTCTTCATGGCAAAGGAAGATGTCACCTGGTGCAGTGGTGTGGCTCACTGGTGTGTTTTTAATAGTTTCTGGACAACAACGGAGGTCTACAGCACAGAGGAATAAGATATATCAGACTTTGGAAACACACACAAAACTTGTAAGTTCATTGTTTGGCTCTGCACGAGATTTATTGACAATAAGAAAAATATAGAAAATTGGCAGCGATATCCTTCAAATATATATTGAAGGCTTCACTTTGAACCATCAATTTCTTCATACAGTTCTTCCCATGAGGCAAAACTACCATATTAGCTTTTTTCAAAGATGTAACATCATAATAATAGCTGTTAAGTTGGTACTTTCTTCATGTTGTTATCCATTTTGCAGTATCCCTCTCAGATGAGAAGTTGACATTGACTGACCTGGCTGGTAGAAGGAAGGGGAGAGCTCTTTGGCCACCAGTCTGGCAATGCTGGACTCACTATTGGAGGCATGAGCAGCCTGTTCAGCTGCGTCTGACTTGGCCTTTGCATGACTCGTCCTAGAGGGGACACATGGAACACAATTCATAAATCACCAGTAAGACGATCATCTGGATGTCATATTTTAATTTTACTGTTAGTGGCATGAGTTATAAAAGAGAGAAAGAAAGAAGTCAGTCTGATATGGTGACATATTATTCATGCCCAGAAAATAACATTTGTGCTGGTAGCTAACAATGTACATGTTTAAAGGAACTGTTAAACATTTAGGGAGATACAATCATTCACTTTCTTGCTGTTAGTTAGATAAGAAGATCAAGAGGCCTACCAGTCGCATATCTGTACGATAAATATGAAGCAAAGAGGGAGTTAGCTTAGCTTAGCACAAAGACTGAACACAGGGGGGAACAGCTAGCCTGGCTCCGTCATATTAAACAAATGTGAAATAACATCTTACTTAATGAGCTTTGGAGGTGCTGGTAGGCAGATTTTGTTACCATTGAGCAGAGCTGAGCTAGCTGTTTCCCCCTTTTTCCACTCTTTATGCTATGCTAAGCTAAGTGGCTGCTGGCTATAGTTTACACTGTTTATCATAAAAAAACAGAGTGGAATTGATCTTCTCATCTAACTTATGGCAAGAAAGCGAACAAGCACATTTTCCAGATTGTGAAACTACAGTGGAAATTAATGAATATGACAACATCTCTCAGATGAGAGCCTTTGACCTCAGTTTGCAAAACTCTTTTAAGTCTTGAAAAACTTAATACACTTCTTTACTAGAATAATAGTTTAATGGTGCAGTTCTGCTTCCACACATAATCAGCCAACAAAGTGTCACATAAAACTGAAATTATTAGTCAATTAATCATTTAGATCAATAGAAAATAAATTTGCAACAAAAAAAAAAATCATAATTTTTACAGCAAAAATAACAATAAACTGCTCCCAGCTATTCAAATGACTTCCTTTATAGACTGATATATAGACTTTACTAATCATAAAGATTAATTGTTAATAAAAAATAATCAGTTCGGTAACTACTTGGTAGTTAATTAGTTGCAGCCTTATTACAACTCATTTGTTCTCTCAGCCATCATGGAGGTCATCATGTCATATCTTAATGGTTGTTTTAATACACTTTGACCTTGATCTTGACCTTCCTACTTAAATATCATGTGTGGTCTTTGAATATAATGGATTAAAACAATTTAAGACTGACCAAAAATACCACAACACAGGGCTTGTTTATAGTATTCAATCATGTTGAAATGAAGGCCAGGAATGGATGGCTGTCTGTCATGTGGCTCATTAGTATTATTAGAGGAGGTGTCTTTTTCTGCTGTTGGACAGGGACAGAAATAAATTATGCTTTTATCGCCCCCAGCGAGTCTATGAGTTATTGCTGGCAAGTTACCGGGGGCTCCATCAACACAGATATTTCTACGTGACAGAGAGACGGAGAGGGTACGACAAGACAGAGAAGTCACTAGAACAGTAAAGCCAAGAGTCATTTTGCTACACAAGCTCAGGAAAGTTAAGACCAACAGTTAAAGATCTGGAGGATTCACCCATAATGCAACACTTTTGTAATCCTCAACTTTCTGTCTGTGTTTTTCAGATGATTTTCCTCCATGTCCCAGCTTTTTTCTTTAGTGACAACACTGAGAGTCTAAAGCCACACTTGCAGCTCTGTGAGACTGTACTTATGCATAGCATTGCTTTGAGCTAAATGCTAACGTCAGCATGCTAACATGCACACAAGGACAATGTCATTGTGAGTGCTGATGTTTATCAGGTACAATGTTCACAACCTTAGTTTGTCAAACAAAGTACAACTGAGGCTGTGCTTTGACCTGATGGCGACACTAGATGAAAATTCAAGAGGTCACCAGATCTTTGGGGGAACATGAATCCATCTAATCTTATCCATCTAACAGTTGTTCAGATATTTCAGTCTGGAACAAAGTATAGTGCCTTTTCGACAACATGGAAATTAAAAGTGCTTGACATAAAAATAAAATGCATACAACAAGATATAAGAGAAACACACGACAATATAAAAAGACACATTTAAACAGGATTTAAACAGTAAAATAAAAGGAAGACAAAAATAAGCTTAAAATACAATATGAGATATGAATAAATAGTCTCAATTTTACTATTTTTTTATAATTAAAATAAAAGAACTGAGAGTCAGATGAGACATTTAGCAAATACATGTTTAGTTTTGACTCTGGGAACAGAAAGCACACTTGTCCCAGACGACCTGAGAGGTTTGGACGGTTTATAACATAGCAGCAGATCAGAAATGTTTTTTGGCTATAAACCACTCAGTGCTTTATAAACCAACAATAATATTTTGAAATCAACTTTCTGGACGGTTTGTCTGGACGGTTTATAACGTAGCAGCAGATCAGGAATGTTTTTTGACCATAAACAATTCAGTGCTTTATAAACCAACAGTAGTATTTTGAAATAAACTTTTTAACAAACAGGAAGTGTAAAGATCTAAGTGGACTAATGTCATCCATGTTTTTGTTTCTAGAGAGGGCTGTAAAGACATAATTAGAGCGGATGACACAAAAGCTAAGTCCTTTATTTTTGATATATTCTTAAGGTGACAGCAGGCTGATTTTGGCTAAAACCCAGCAGCGGTGAATACTGAAAGTTCAAGGCTGCTGATATTTGTTCCGCATTAACTGGGAGAATAACTGATTGTGATTACTCTGTGGATACTTGACATACTGTAACTTTACACGGAGCTGAAAATAGCCTCCTATCCACTTCAAGACTCAGTGGGGAAGGTGCTTCCCACTGGAACAATTAGAGACTCCTGAGGTTTCCTGTTTGATATATATATGAGCTCCACCTGTCCACACAGTCAGCACCTCTTCTTCCAGGAACTTCTACACACAATCCGCTCAAACATGCACGATGATAATTACACTAAAACCACTAAATAAATGTAGAGTTATAATAACGAAAGCTGCTGTTTATAATTAACTTGTGATGTCGAGATAACGGCATTAAAAAAAACAATTGCAAGCACAGCCGTTCTCGGCTTCTGTACACCACCATCATTCACTATGATCTCAATAACATACATAAAATAGAATTATCACCTTTCTGACAATGTCAACAAAAACTGAAAATGTATAAGCTTCATAAAAGTAGAATTTATGACAGAGCTGTTGCATTGGATTGCATTAGATTACACATAATAAAGTACTTGGTGAGTATATATATATATATGTATATACATACAGTATATACTAATAATTTATTACCACATTTAACACACTCAACTGATATATTAATTGTTTGAGCTTTATGTTGGTTGTTGCTGAAATGTGGCTCTTGAGGACCAAATACTTACATTTTCTATTTCCATTTATGATGTTTCACATTTTAGTAACAACAGATTTCCTGGAGTTGGTTTGCTGAAACATTAATGTAACAAACTTAAATCAGTCATAACAAACATATGTGCCAGAAACACATTCATTTGGTTCCTGGTTCCCTTCAAACAGAGCTGTGTGTTTAATAGTTGACAAAATGGCAGCCACTCAGTTCTGCTGGTAATTTGCCAGTTGGTGGGAGGAGGAGAAAGGATGGCGGCAGATGGCTTCTTCCAGCAAACTAACATTCACTGCAGAGCTCACTAAATGGAGATAAGTATTCAGCAGTGATGGAAAGTAACTAAGTACAAGTACAATTTCAGGTACTTGGACTTTAATTAAAACCTGCGCATGTCCAGACCTGATTCTCCGGACATTGTCCAGAGTTCATATGTGAAAAGTGCACATGTTTAACACAGACATCCAACATCATAACAGTATATAAATGACAGAAAATCACAAAAAGCATGTTATGTATTTCCACACAGTTACAGAGCAATATGATCATTCATTTGGAGTGGTGTTTCTGGCCGCCTGGTGAATGTAAGTCCAATATTCACTCTCCTTGAGAAGGTTGTGTACAGTTGGCTTATCAGAGCTTTTTCACCATTTTTTCATCACCTGGAAACGATGCTGATGAGTGAAGTGTGAGTGAACCAGAGCAGTAAAGTTGCAGGCTATTAAACAATGAGCTGAATGACGCTAAAACGCTGCGTAAATTGTAGAGAACTGCAGAGTTGGGATAATAATTATCTGTAATTTATGACTATGGGCAAACCCCCTTCACATGTGATCCAGTATTAATACAAAAATTTTTATGATAGGCGCTTTACGTTTTCTGCAGTCCACAAGATGACACGATAATCTATTATCAGAGACACTGTAATCTCTCATTAATATCTGTCAGATCTTGATATGCCCCTCCCCTTCAAAAGAACAAAAGAATTCAGGTCAGAATTTACTGGAGTGACCCTTTAAGTTGTATTACTGCTGCAGTCTGTGTTGGCCTTCAGCGTTTCTCCGCAACCAAACATGACATTTGACACTGTGACCTAAATACCGTTTATGCTTTTAGGGCTGCCTTAAGGAGACGCTCATTGCACTCTGAGGAGTGATGAGACATCAGCTGTAGGAAGAGGCTCAGTTGTGAAAAACTGCCGTCCCCACTCGAACCTATGAGATCACAGAGCAGTCTATACTGTAAATCCTACTGTACAGCCTGTGCAAATGTCTTCTTCTTAAGACAGGTCCTACTGTTCTGCTGTTTTCTAACCATCTGTTTTTTGTCACACTGCAGTTGTCCTGGAGCCCGCTGATGGGAAGAGATACTCTGTCATTCTGGCATGTGCCACTGGATCTTTGTGGAGGGTCCTATTCAACTGTGTAGCGTGTGTGTGTTTAAGAGACAGAGAGGGAAAGACAGAGGGAGTGTGAAGGAGTGATTTAGTTTCTATATAAAGACGACTAAATGTTTCAGAGCGTAATTAAATCTCTTTGCCAAAATATACACATATTATGTGCTACTTGCAACCTCATTATTGCAACATTGCTAAGAGTTCATATAAGGCAATTTATCTTAATACTGATAAGTTATTTTTCCTCTATGACATTATTTGTCATTAAATAAATAACTTGCAAATAGTCTCGAGCTGAGGTCAGAACTGAACTTTGTTTACAAGTGTTACAACCAGCTGATTGCTCACCGACACAAAATGCACATCTCAGCAGTACAGTATGTAAGCCAAGCCGCACAACTAAAGCTAGGTGTGGTACATATATACGCTAACCCTTTATACCCAAGCATTCGCTCATGAGCTGTGTAATATTTATATCCAGGGAAGCATTTGACACCACTGCTGACGCAAGATAGACCGGGATCTGTGATCTGTAACTGTTAGCAGCGGAGCTAAAGCTCATAGAGGGCGACAGACAGAGAAACAGACAGTATGGAGTATGGAGCAGAGTTGTGTGCAACTAGAGGCAAGTATTAGATTTCCTATAACAGGACATGAGTGAGTAAAGTAGTAGGCTTAGGCGTGCACAAAAAAGAAAGAGCCACTGCGATTCAGCACAAGAAAACAGTCTGGATGTGTGTCTATGACGAGGCAGGAAAAATGGAGTTTGGAGGCAGGGGGAGGGGGGATAATCAGCTGTTGCATTCCCCTGTGATTGTGATACAGCAGGAGTGCGCCTGTCCATATTTAGTCAGAGCTCCTCTGACCACCCGGCCCCTGTGTGTGCGTCATTTACACCCTGTCCTGCCACACAGGTCCTACTCCAGACGCCCGGCTGCCAGTCCACGCAACAGAACAATGTCCACAGAGTGTCTGAATGCCAGTGAATGCTTAGCTAACTGGACTTCAAGAGGCCAGGTCTGGCATGGCCATGCAGTGCACAGGTTGTACATGTATTTTTAACCCTCAACTTCATTGCCAAAAGATCATAGAGTGAGGAAACCACTGCCAGGAACAGATGTGTCATGTCTCCTCTGCTTATATAATAATGGATTTCAGTTTAATGTTCAGAACCACTCTGGAGTGGTTGTTGTTTAGTTAGTCTTCCAGGAGTTAGAAGTTTCATATATTAATGATTTGGTGAAGATGTGTTTCGCATGTTTGGTTTGGACAAAGTAAAGGCCACCAAGGTGTTGCTGAAAGCGGTCCAACATAAATAAAAGTGTTTGCTTCCATTCCCAGCTCTGTCCTGGCGTCTGTGGATTTGCTGTAGGTGAGCTTAAAGCAGTGATACAATGAGAACCTTCCCATAACTCTTATATACTGCTTATACTTGGAATAAAATATTTAGATTTCAATCTGCTGGGACAGGGGTCTGCAGTCCATCAGTGCAAGTCTCACTGCTGTAAACACTTATTTCAGGTGCTAAAGATGGCTGTAGATAGAAAAACACCACCGCCTTGTACGGTCACAGACAAACTGATGGTAGACGTGTACGTATGAACAATATACTTACTAAGAAAAACATGACTCACTACAGTTTGATTGATGGATTTAACAATGCACAGTGATTAGAAAAGCCCCAAGTTCAAATATACTCATATTCATTGTCTTTAGCACACTGGTATTAGCATTAGATGAGAAGATCGATAAGCTACAGGAGGCAGCTCATAAACACAACGTGTTAATTAGTGAGCTTTAGAGGTGCTGGTAGACAGATTTGGTTCCCTGTGGACAGAGCTAACCAAACTGTTTCCCCTGTTATCTTAATGATAAGCTAAACTAACTGGCTGCTGTCAATAGCTTCACATTTAACGGACAGATATGAGAGAGGTGTTCGTTTTGTTTCTAACTGTTGGCAAGAGACTATTCCAGATGAAACTGTCCCAGCCTCATGAATTAGGATGCCATACATTTGCAGTGGTGGATGAAGTACTTAGATCCTTTACTTAAGTAAAAGTATCAATACCACAATGTAAAAATACTCCATTAGACGTAAAAGTCCTGCATTTAAAATCCTACTTAAATAAAAGTATAGAAGTATTACCAGCTAAATTTACTTAAAATACTAAAGTAAAAGTCCATTTTTCAGATAATCGGGCTGTAACTGATATATAAACCAAGTTTAAAAAAGCACATTGTTAATATTGATGAGTCAATGCATAAGCAGCATTTTATATTTGTACCTACTCGAACTGCTTTGTGAGGGTGATAAAATAAATCTGATGGGTGTTGAGAAGATAGATTGGGTACGAAAGAAGAAAAAGCAAAGTTCTGCTATATAGATTTTCATTCATTTTTCAAAATTTTCTTTATTCTTTGCATTTTTGTGAAATACTGGAGAGTTTTACCACTTTGGGCCATTATTTATTTGAAACCATGTGAGACGTTAAGAGGGGAAATGTCTCTTTGGTGGAGCGGAAAAACAACTCAGACATGTTTGTAAAGTACACGTACCTTAAAACTGCACTTAAGTACAATACTTGTAAATGTACTTAGTTTCATTCCACCACTGTAAATTTACATGTAGTCCAAATTCATGTATTTGTTTCACTTCTTAAGTTAGGTCTCATATTTTTGGCTTTAGGGATAACAGTCTTGGTCTGTCAATCAATCCACCACTTTGATCAAGACTGAAATACTGGTTCAGACACTCATGTCCACCTCAGGATGAATTGTAATAACTCTGACTGATTTTTCTTCTGGCGCAATAATCAGGTCATAATTTCAGTTTGTCCGATACTTAGGTTTATGACCAAATGCCTGCAAAACTAAAAACACACCCATCAGCCACAGTTGTACTTAATTCTTAGTGCTAACTAGCAAATGTTAGCATGCTAACACGCTAAACGTGAATGTAAAAAAACATTATACCTGTTTAACACCAGCCTGTTGTCATTGTCACTGTGAACATTTTAGCATGTTAGCATTAGCAAGCAGCTGCTAGCATGCAGACTTATCTTATCGTGACTCTTAATTATTATTGTTTAATTCATATAGAGAGGGAAACATGAAGATAAATATCCCCACTATGTGTAGTGTGAAAATGTATGGCCCCATTTATGTTGTATTTTGTTTGATTATTAATTTTTCTCATTGTATTTTTATTAGCTACTCTGTGCCCAGATTTACTTGGTTGCCTGTTCTTCAATGATACCTTTTGTTGCTTTATGGACTTTATGTGTTGGATCTTCTGTCTGCAACAAGCTGGACTGACCAAAGATAAATAAACCTGCTGCAAAAAGCATTTTCTCATCATCTCAACACCCACTAAGAAGATTGATGAAGATGAAATCAGCCGTCAAGTAGTCAAACAGTTACTGCTGCAATATTGGGCATTGAGGCTTTAAAGTTTAGTGCAGTTCAAATTGTGTCACTGCAGCAGGTTGTGGTGAGAAATTACAGCTGAGGAAATGTAAGACAGATTTAGCAACAGACACAGAGACACATGAGGGAGAAACGATGTGAGGTAATATTGTGTCTTTCTTAACAGTCTTTTTGAATGGCACAATCACTGCAAGGACTAAACTGAGAAAATAGTGTCACAAATCAGTAACATTCAAGTCCTAACTACTTATATTGCACTGTGATAGACAAACAGAATGAATTTAAGCATCTGGCTATACTCAGAACGTGATATGAAATCCTAACAAACACTTTAGCCACTGAAGTCATAATCTATTATAGAGTATTAAATGAACATAATGACTCTCTTTGGTTGTGTTTTCGGGAGTGGATGGCTCTGAATGAAGTATCTCTTTTTATTGTTATTGTCTCTTTATGAACTGTTAAACTCATTGAACTTCGTGCACTGCCCTTTGAGTAAACCTAGCCCTAGTTTGTGCCTCTCATGTATTACCTTTATATCTGAATCACAGCGCTAAGCAATGATTTTTGAGAAGAAATAAATACCCAGTGATCAGTGAAAAGATATTTTCAGAATCTTTAAAGACTCTACTAGCCATCTGGATGGCAAAGGTTTCCTTCCGCTGCACAATAAAAATGATCTTTAAATGTTTTCCCAAGTTGTGACTATATTTCGTGTCCAGGTATAAATGAACATAAAATGAGCTCGTTTTGTAAAATATAAACACATTATTTAAAAATTTAAAATGTTTTTGATTCATCTTTGTTTGGATCATTAAAGAGAGACGCAACTTAAGAAACTGGTAAAAATCTTTTTTAATGTGCAGGTGGTTAGCAGAGTCTTCAGATTCTGTAAATACCTCCAGAACAGCAGTAAATGTTGTTAAATGACCATTTTTTTCTTATTGTCCACAAATTTCATGTGCAAAGCCAAACCAGAAATAAATTGATCCCACTTACAAGTATTGTGTGTGTATCCAAAGCCTGGTATATCTTATTTTTCTGCTGTTCTCCAAAAACTATTAAAAACATGTCAATGAACCACACCGTTGCACTGGCTGACCTGTTCTTTCGCCATGCAGATGATGGTCACGGTATGTTGTTGAGAAACGGCTCCAAAGACTCATAACAGTGATCATGTTTTCGGTCTCGGTAGAGTAGTTCTGTGTAAGGCAGACGCCACTGAGCATGTGCGGAAACGCGGTTCCATTTACAGAGCTTTCCCAGCTTGCTGTGATACATATCACAACCTCTTGAATTTGTACTGAAGTTCTTTGAACAATGCACAGAAACATAAACAGAACAGCAGAACGACTCTCCAGAGAAGAGAAATGTGACCGCTGTTGTTAGTCTTTGGAGCCATTTCTCAACAACATACCATGACCGTCATCTGCATGGTGAAGGAACATTCACCCAGTGCAGCGATGTGGCTCATTGACGTGTTTTTAATAGTTTTTGGACAACGATGAAGGTCTACAGCACAGAGGAATAAGATATATCAGGCTTTGGATACACACACAATACTTGTAAGTATATAAATTCATGTTGGTTCGGCTCTGCACATGAATATTGTTGAAAATAAGACTTATCCTTTAATTATTTTTTGGAAAAATGAATGTGCTCTTACTTAAATGTAATGTAATAGTAAGGCGTGAAAACAGTTCTTATAAAAGACAGTTTGTCTTTATAAACATTTCACTGCTAAACAAGATGAAACAGCAATAAGGAGAATCATCTCTCCACGTCTATTCTTACCTAGAAGCAGCAATCTCTGCCTTCTGCTTGCCGATGGCCGCAGCCCTCTGAGCTCCTTCCACTGCCCTCTCCACCTTCTGCTTGATCTTGGTTCCCTTCAGCTGGATCACCCTCTTCTTCATAGCCTTCACCAGCATGTTGTTCATGTATTTGCCTTCCTCCTTCCCTCCCTCGGCGAAGGTGGTGCAGCCGTAGCCGTGTCTCTGGTTGTTGAGCCACTCGCCCTCGTACTTCAGCCCACTGGACCTTTCGCTTATTCCATATCCTGAGCGCTTGTCGTTCTTCCACTCGCCCATGTAGACCTCTGTGGTGGTGGCGTCAATGTCGGCCTCCACTGGGGGGAAGTCCTCGGCTCCGGCCAGGCTCTCGTCCCCGATGCTGATGGTGGAGTTGGTGTCACTGGCGTTGGAGCTGAGAGCCGATTCCGTCCTCAGGAAGCTGATCTTGCTCTTCTGGCTGGACAGCGAGGTGCTCGATTCGGACTTCTTCAGCTTGCCCAGCAGGGAGCTCCTGCGAAACAGGCCCTTTTTCTTTGGTTTCACGGCATCTGGGTCCACCTGGAGAGTGAGGGCGAAGCCGCCACGGGACGGTCCCAGCTGGGTAGGGGTGGCGACAGGTGTCTCCTCACCTGAGGCATTGGTGGCTGTGATGATGGGGATGTCTTGCTGCAGGACGGTGCCGTTGCTGTGCTCACTGCGAAGGGAGGTCAGGGAGGTACGAAGAGGGGAGCGGACAACTGCCGCCATGCCATAGGGGACACTCTGACGGACCCCATAGCCATGCCGCATCCCGCCAGTGAACTGACCTTGGAAAGTACCTGGAAACATATGAAAACCAGGGGTAATTATTTTCTAACTGCACCATAGACCAAACATCAGAGGCTATTTTTAGCCACACTAGCAGCATGGCTTAATGGATGGGGTCACTCTGTCGTTGGTTGGCTGGTTCACAACTTTGGCGACAACTACTGGACAGATTGCCATGAAGTTTTGTATAAACATTCATGATCCTCTAAAGATGAATCTCACTGACTTTGGTGATCCTCTGTCTTTTCCTTTAATACTACCATGACGTTCATGTTTGTGGTTTTGTGTGAAATGTCTCAACAACGTTTGGATGGATTGTCAGAAAATTTGGTCCATACATTCATGTTCCCCTCTGGATGAATTGTAATAATTTTGATGATCTCCTGACTTTTCGTCTAGCGCCATCATCCATCATCATTTTGTCCAATAACCTACTTTGATTTATGACCAAGTACCTGCAAAGCTAATGACATTCCCATCATCCTGAACTGTACTTTGTGTTTAGTGCTAATTAGTAAATGTTAGCATGCTAACATGATAAACTAAGATGATGAACGTGGTAAACATTATACCTGCTTAACATTTTAACAAGTTTATTGTGACATTAGCATTTAGCTCAAAGCAGTGCAGTGCCTAAGTACAGCCTCACAGAGCTGCTAGCCTGGCTATAGAGTCTTCTGTAAAACTATCCGTATTTTTATATCTGCCAGACTGTCATGATATTTATATAGTGTGAAAAATCTCATTTATTAATGCACTCACTGACAAGTCATCTTGAGGTCTGGACTCATGCTAAAATTGACATGTGTGGATTACGGTGACAGCTAGGCCTCAGCCCGTGAGGCCAGCAGGGCATGGGGCTCGTGGGCTATTATTACATCCTGACATCTGCTGCTATCACATCCCCCATGGCAACTTCCACCAGACTGGCCTTAAAGCTGATGAGTCAGCTGTTAAGGAGGGAAACCACTGCTATCGTACAAGCAGACATCACCACAATAGATTTTATTTGTCTAACTTATTTAGTTTCCTCTAGACAGTCTCATGGATGATGAGTGGAAAAAATTCACTTAAAATGTAATCTGATCTGGCCTACTAACAACAAATTACATTTTAATTACAAAGTACATTTACTCAAGTACTGTATTTAAAAAACAGATTTTAAGGTAATTGTACATTACTTGTACAAGTACTTTTACTTAGGAAAGATTTTGAATGCAGGATTTTTCTTTTACTTCTTACTCTGTAAAGGAAACAATATTTTACTGTACTTAAGTAAAACTTTGAATGCAGAATTAGTTACTTAGCAGGTTCAAGTTTTACACATAAAATGTAATATAAAATATGATATATTGAAATAAACTGAACTACGCAACAGTATATAAAGTAATAACTTCAACAACACCAGCCACCATAACATGATGTATAATAATAAAACATTGACTTTTACTTTTGATACTTTAAGTATACTTTGCGGTTTATGCACAATAACTTTTACTTACCGAAGAATTTGAATGTGAACGTTTTCTTGTATTTTTACATTTTGACAGGCCTATGATTACTTTTAAGGGATCTGAGTACTTTTTCCACCACTGACTCAATGCAACAGTCCAGTGATGAAATGTAACTAAGTACATTTACTCAAGTACTGAATTTAAGTACAAATTTCTGTGAGTATTACCATTTTATGCTACTTTATACTTTTACTCCATTTATCTGGAAGCTGGTTTGCAGAATAAGATTTTATATGCAAAACATATGATCATCTTATAAGATATGATGCAATGTTATAGATTTAACCACCCAGCAGGATGATAAAAAAAGTAAAGTTATCTCCACCTCAACCAACTACAACAGTAAAATACTAGTAAATAACATAAAAAATAATGTTGACATTTTCGTACATTTTGCTCATAATACCTCAAACTTTACTTAAGTGACATGCTTGTATTTTCTATTAAAGGATCTGAATACACCACTGCTGAGGTCTTCAGTTGCAATTTGAAGGCACATCCACATTTTATTTGCTCTATAATAAAGTCAAAAGTTTCAATCTGTCAGTGTTCAAATCCATTACTTAAGCAAAAGTACCAATACAGTAATGTAGAAAAAACTCTATTAAAAGTAAATGTCCTGCTGAAAAATCCTACTCATGTAAAAGTACATAATTATCAGCAGCAAAATGTAGTTAAAGTATTGCAGTAAAAGTAGTGGTTTGGTCCCTCAGACTGATATATTATTATATATGACATCATTAGATTATTAATACTGAAGCATCAGTGTTAGAGCAGCATGTTACTGTTGTAGCTGCTGGAGGTGGAGCTAGTTTCAACTACTTTATATACAGTTAGTTAGTTTAGTCCAGTGGTTCCCAATCTAGGGGTCGGGCCCCTCCCAAGGGTCACCAGATAAATCTGAGGGGTCGTGAATTGATTAATGGGAGAGGAAAGAAGAAAAAACAAAGTTCTGATACACAAATCTGTTTTCAGTTTTTGGACTTTTTCTCTAATCTTTGATTTTTGGTGAAATATTGGATCATTTAGAGGGAAAAAATCACTATTTGGTGGAGCTGTTAACAACTCATAGTCATCTAAAATGTGACCCAGACTACACACTACTTTTTGTAAGACATCAAAAGCCAAAAAGGTTGGAAACCGCTGGTTTCATCTTTAACAATGTGTTGTATTTTAAAATATCATCCATTGTGTCAAATCTTCATCTGAAAAGTTACTAAAGCTGTCAAATAAATGTAGTGGAGTAGAAAGTACAATATTTCCCACTGAAATGTAGTGGAGTGGAAGTTTAAAGTAGCATCAAGTGAAAATACTCAAGTATAGTACAAGTACATCAACACTGTACTTAAGTACAGCACTTGAGTAAATGTACTTAAACTTAAAAGTACTTAAACGTTACTTTCTAACCCTGCAATCTGTACAGCAAATCTCACCTCCATCAGCATACGTTTCTGTTCCATATCCATCTTGAAGCCCATTATTCCACGTCCCTTCATACTTTGCTCCACTTCCAACACTGAGCCGGATGCCATATCTCCCTTTAAAGCCATGAGTCCATTCCCCTTTGTAAATCCAGTGTCCTTTGGTTTCGACTCCCAGACCGTGACGCTTCCCCTGCGACCAGTACCCCTCGTAGGTGTTCCCGCTGGGCCAGGTGTAGACTCCCACCACCTCGAAACCGTAGTTCCAGGAGCCGGAGAACTCGCCCTGGCCTTTGGGTCCGGTGCAGATGCCATGTCCGTGGGCTTTACCCCCCTCCCAGCCTCCGCAGTAAGCCCCGCCGTCGTCAAACTCAAAGCGACCTCCACTCATGCCTCACCGCGGCTCAATAACGCACCGATCAGAAAGTAAAGCTGTTCAGTCTGTTACCTGGCTAAAGATAAAGTCTCCCTCAGTCTGACTTCACCTTCACCTGACATCAAAACTGCTTGGAGATATCCTTGGTGCTGAACTTGTGTCTTCTTTTGGAGTTGGTTTGAGGATTTCTGAGCGTGTCCATGGGCGCACTTTACGCAATTTTGTTTGTTCTCCTCCTTTTCTTCAGATTAATCCACTGAAGAGTCCTCTCCGATTGGATTCACTCATGAACTATCTACAGATTCCTCCCTGAATAATAAAGTATGCTGTGTTTTAAATTTGGAGCTAATTACCGAATTATTTCTGAGTATTTGCGTCCTGACAAGCCAGTGATCTTACATGGCTTTCCAGGTGGCCACAGAGAAAAGCCCCTTTCCCCCTGTCCCTGCCACCCAGCTATCTCCTGACAGTCGCTGCTGTTGGAAATATTTTAGCAGACCTAACAAGGCGACCAATCCACACACACACACACACACCCTTCCAAAAATACAACCCAATCCTTACTCTGCTGCCTGCAAGGAGCCATGCCAGTCTCCCACTTCGGGACTGGAGTGCGTGTCATTCAGGACAAGTTTTAGCACAGTTAATGAAGTTTGAACGTAATTATTATCTAATAGGCTATTAAGCTCGGTGAAAGAGATATCTGACAGTAGATAAATCACTGTAATTTCCCATTCATATTCCTGTATGGCCTGTATGGTTCTCATAGAGCTTTTATGTCAAATTGGATCTTGATAATTTCTACAATATTCTACTGGGAACCTGCAGTGTTTTTGTGGTTGTTATAACCTTATTTAACAGTATATGTATAATCCTATGATATTTTTATGGTATTTTATGGTATATAACTATTGTTTTACTGTAAAAGTTGCTTTATAAATCAAAATATTTTTTTATAAATACTACTAGTTCTAAATCAAGCAATTTGAGTCAAGTTCTAATCACAGCAATCTAGTTTAGAACTAGATTGCTGTGATACCTGAAAACTGACATTGATTTTGCTGCATTGCTAGAAGCTGAATTGCATTGAAATTCTGTGATAGCACATAATACAGCAAACTGTAAGCAAGATCAGATTTTCATACTTGGACTTTTAATTGCAAAAAAAAAAAAAGGGTTACAGCTCTGACACATAATAAAGATATATTAATTCATAAGAGCGATGTTATGAGGAACGCTGCAATGAGCAGGTATCAAACTCAGAACCTTGTAACCTAACTGGGAAACTGACCGTGTACGGTGCTTAAACCACTGAGCCAGCAAAGATCACTGAAACGCTGAGCACAAATTCACATTTTGTTGAGGAGAAATTTAATTGCTTAAAACGAAGCATCCAGCTCAGAGATTTGTAGGCTACATTATTAGTGGCAGCAGGACTTGCTGAGCATGAGGATGTATAATATGTGCACAAAGTGTTTGAAGGGAGAGAGAATCTGTAAGTTTAAGAAATGGGAGAGTGAGGAGACGGAGAGTCTGCAGATTGTATTGCAGTCAATGAGAGTGTGACAGTGCTCTCACTATCAATTAAGGTTTAGATCTCAAAAACTATAATTCCTATGGGAAATATATTTACATTTTGAGAGAGAGGAGGCTTGTGGCAACATTTTAAGGTGTGATATGTTTGGAGAGTTAAAACTGTTGGACTGAGACATGTTTAGAATTTTTTCTGGTCTAAAAAAAAAATCTCTGCTCCCCCCTCTGCCTGATCACATGACACACTGGTGAGAGCTGAAAACTGCTGTAAAAGCCCCCACTTTGGGCTTAAATTGCTCCAAAAGTAAAAAAGATGTCACGACACAGAATACAACTTTGAAAATTAAAAGTTTTGTGAATGTTTTAAAGTTTGAATGGGGTTACAATAACAAAAGACAAACACACAAACAATAAATGTAATAAAAATAAAAATAGAGGGTTCAGTTCAGAGTCTCTGCAAAAATAAAATAAGCGTAATGGCATCAGGGCGGCAGTCTGTTCCAGCCACATTTCAGCAGAGGGAAATCTTGCAATTTTCATGGAGCACCCATGCTCCCCCCTCTGCCTGATCACATGACACACTGGTGAGAGCTGAAAACTGCTGCAAATGCACTTACTTTGGACTGAAATTGCTCCAGAAGTACAAAAGTCATCACAACACAGAATGCAACTTTGAAAATTTGAAGTTTTGTGAGGGTACAGCAAAAATAAAATAAGCGTAATGGTTCCCAAATCCCAAGTCAACTTCTCCAGCGGCATCAGGGCGGCAATCTGTTCCAGCCACATTTCAGCAGAGGGAAATCTTGCAATTTTCAGTCAGTCAGACAATGAGTCAATCAGACAGTGACTCCATCAGTCAGACAGTCAGTCAGTCAGACTAACCTTCCATCCTTCCACAGGGCCCAGTGCAGCATGTTGCTGTGACTCTTCTCTCTACAGACGGAAAAAACCTCATTCACAGTATTTACAACAGTGAGTAATCGGCCATTTCAATTGTAAAAGTTAAGATACATGATACAACTTCAAGGTGTTTCTTTCAAACCATGTCTCACTTTATTAACATTTTAAATGAAGATGCTAAACATTTGTACGAAATCAGAAAGTCATAAGAAAAACAAAGCATGGAGCTCATCATCCCCATCCGTTTACTCTTCATAAAATAGTACACCATCAGAAACGGGAGTGTGAGCAGATACAAAATATCAGCAAGACTAAGGTTCAGAACAAAAACATTGACATGTCCCAGTTTTTTCCATTTATGCAGCAAAGACTTCAATCCTTATCCATTAGTTACCAGACCAACAATGAATACTGAGATGAAAACAGGAGGCAGGAATCTGTGTTCAAAGACAAAATTGACACAAGGACAAGATGTGTTATTCATTTTGTCTTCTGAAAAGAAATGAGTTCAAACCCTTTCCTTATAAGAAGGGGAAGAGAACGTGGCCAACCATGTTCCTGTTTGAAGCATTGCTGTTTCAAATGCAGATTTGAGGTCACAGATAAATCTGTGGGCAAAATTTCACAAGACATGTGTGCATGCTTTGTCCATTTGCTTGTTCACAACCACTGCTCATTATCATATCATTTGAAAAGCACAATAGAATTTTTTTTACAACATACCACAGTGGATGTGGTCTCTAGGTTCTTGGAAACTGTGGTGATTTCTAAAAGTAGACATATCTTTTGAAAATCTTTACACAGGAGTGAACAGACAGTGGACGTTCACATGACCTGCTTAAGTGTAAAACATGGTTTTATATAGTTAGTGCCATGATATAACAATTTTTTAAGGTAACGTTACAGTCAGAATTTCCATATGTACCTCCTTATGTGACAGCATGCTGCAAAAATGCCCTGTCAAATTTAAATGAAAACATTTTGGATAATAGCTTTCTTTGGCTTGAAATAAGCAAATTTGGCTGCCAGTGCAGTCAGTGATTTTCACTTGATAGTTTTCTTAAAATGAGTCAAAATGTCCAATTACCAGAAGTGTTAAAAAAGGTAAAACAACAAAACATCACACAGGGAATACCGGTATAGAGTCATGCACACTAAGCACTGAGCCAACATGTCAACTGACTACTGGTGCAGTGGACCAATAACTTTGGTCCAAACTGACATATCTTATCAACTGTTGGATTGCCATGAAATTCTGTACAGACATTCACGTTCCCCTTATGATGTCTCCCATTGACTTTGGTGATGCCCTGGCTGTTCCTCCACAATGTGGTTGACCTTTTTGGTTTTGAGTGAAATTATTTCGCCAGCTATAGGATGGATTGCATTGAAATCTGTTTAGATATTCATGGTCTCAAGAGGAAGAATCTCAATTACTTTGGTAACCCTCTGACTTTTCCTTTAGCGCCACAAAAATAATAACATTCCCACCAGCGGTTGCTGATACATTGTGTTTTGTACTAATTAAGTCTTATACTCTTGTTTATTGGTCATTATGAAAATATCACCTTTGATGACACTTTTGACCATTGTGATAAATTACTTCATAGTAATGTTTGTCCCCACATGTGCTGTAGATGTACAATATGTGCTATTCTGGTTTATAGTATTTTCATCTGATCATCTGATAATCAATTGATTATTCTTACTATAGGTTTGTAATATATCAAATGGGATGTAAACCATCTGAAGCTCTATTGTTATGAATGGAATGTGCCAGGTTAAAAAAAAAAAAAGTGATCAATAGTCTAAACTTTGAAATTTTATATTTTTCCCCAATATAAAGTTGAGAATATACTCTCATGCTGTTTCAAGACAAATAGGGTGTCTTTGTCTTTAAATTGCTGAGCTTAAAATAAGTGTCAAAATATACTGCAGGTCATGAAACAGACATACCCCTTGTATCTAAGTGAAAACATAACCCCAAATAAGATAAAAATGGCAAATTAAGACAAGGCAAGTGGTATTGAGTTGAATTAAGTAAAACACCCCTGCATAGTCAGTATAATATAATTTGAACTCAAAACAAGTCAGATAAGATTTT
Organism: Thunnus maccoyii; assembly: GCF_910596095.1. Lineage (NCBI taxonomy): Eukaryota > Metazoa > Chordata > Actinopteri > Scombriformes > Scombridae > Thunnus > Thunnus maccoyii. Next base: position 28,946,724 of record NC_056536.1, on the reverse strand, counting down.
AAATCAAAATATAAGATTATCTCACTTTCTTGGAAATAGAGTTTTTGGAGTTCAGTTTTAGCACTTAAAGTACAGTTGTATGATGTTATGCATATCATGTAAGATGTTATTCATGAGTGTGCAAACAGTTTGGGTGATTCAGTTTTTCACCCACACAAATGAGAAAGTAAGAGTCTCCCTCTGGTGGTTCCTACTTCAGAGAAAACACTGCAAGCCTTTCTGAACAATCATAATAACATATCGAGACTTGAAGATTCAGAGAATTTATTACTTAAGTGATTTTAAATTTTTTTTTCTGCATATATGAACACAATTTTCCACATATACAAGTCTGAATTATACTCAGATGACAACAACAGCATGGTCATATATAAACTTAAACAGTATTCTAATTTGATTAACCTTTTGTTATTTTATTCATTGTTAACTGTCTTTCATGCTAAACATTCAGTATAATCACACAAATTTAAATATTAGCATGAATGAAATCTTACTTCCAATCTGTTGCAAACTCAAAGGTTTGGTGGTTACATAAGCTGCGTATTGCAAACACAGAACTACTAGGCAAGGCAAGTTTATTTATGTAGCACATTTCAGCAACAAAGCAATTCAAAGTACACTACTACTGATGAGACAATGAAAATTAAAGGGACAAATATGAAATTAAAAACATTATTATTTTTGACAAACATTTACAAATATATACTAATGTCTAATATGTTACTGGAAAAACACATTTTTCATGTATTAAACTTCATCTGTGATTTGATTCATGGGCACACTACCAGAGTCTGTTGGAGGTGGACGTATGAATATCTGACGAGCTCGCTGGAGCAGCTGTCTGAGCTGAGAACGAATATCTTCATTTCCATGAAGATAAACCAGAGGGTTGAGAGCACTGTTCAGACACACAAGTCCACGACTTATCTGATGAGCAATGTAGACTCCATTAGACCATTCACGGCATTTCTTCTGTTCTAATAAAACTCTTGACCAGAGGTTGAGGTTCTTCAATACATGATAGGGGATGTAACAAACAGAGAAGAGAACAATCAAGATGAGCAATAATCTCAAGCACCTCTTTTTCAGTACCTTGTCAGTGGTATTTTTGCAGCAGAGAATGACAATCATATGTCCATAGCAGCCCAGTGTGATGAGGAATGGGAGACAAAATCCAGTAAGTGTCCATCCAAAGCTGTATTTCAGGTAATCCTCAACATATGTCTTATGGGTGGTATCGTAGCATTTAGGCTTGTTTTCAGATGTCTTGGTGTAGAAGATGTCCGGAAGACTTTGAACACTCACCAACAGCCAAACCATGACTGAAATAGCCACAGAGTGGGTGACAGTTAATCTTCCCATCATTCTCACTGGGTGGACAATGGCCAGGTACCTGTACACACTTATACAGGTAAGGAATCCAATGCTGCCATATAAATTCAGGTTGAAGCAGAATCTTGTTATCTTGCAGAATATGTCTCCAAAGATCCAAATCTCCTCCTTAAAATAGTACACCATCAGAAATGGGAGAGTGAGCAGATACAAAATATCTGCAAGACCAAGGTTCAGAACAAAAACATTGATGATCTTAAGTTTCTTCCAGTTGTGCAGCAAAGACTTCAGTCCCCATCCATTAGCTACCAGACCAACGATGAATACTAAGATGAAAACAGGAGGCAGGAATCTGCTTGTAAAGTCAAAGCTGATACATTGACAAGTTGTGTTATTCATTGTTGGTGTAATTCCTTCCCTCGGTGAGTGTGTGAAACAGAATAACAGCTCAGTTCAGAAAAGATGTCCTGTTTTAAGCCTTGGCCTCTGAATATTAGATATGTGTCTCTGCACCTAGAGTTTAAAGGAAATGGACCCTAAAAATTTCATTGGTTGACTCGTTGGTTTTTTTTTAAAACAGAGACAGGAAGTTTAACTCTAGTTTAGTAGCCGATGTGTGTAGCACCATTTCTAACATGAGGGCATTAAATATTTAAATTCATTAAATGGAACATAGCTATAATTTCATTTCATTTCATTTCTATTCAAACGTGATCAATGATTATAAGCAAATATCAATTTATCCTCCCCTATCTTTACTTAAACCTGAGAAAGTTAGTTGGAAATGTTTAGCACATTACATTTCACCACTTTATATCAGAAAGGCTACAGTTTTTACTAGTGACCACACAAAGTTTCACACTACATATTGGAAATTATTTCTGTATCATGTAGTCAGCAGAAGTTCTATAGTGCAGGACTACATGATAATTTTTCACTTTCAGTAAAGTCATTATTTAACATTACTAAGACAGGCACTGTGTTAGCCGATAAGCTATAAGAGTAACATGAGGTTACAGGTTTCTACTGTCTGGTTGGGTTTTGTATGGTTTACCGCTTCCTGCAGTAAAGCATGTTTGTATTATAGCTGTGAGTTGATTGTATTGTTCTTATATGTTATCAGTATACAGTAATATAACAAGAAACGTTTGATTTGTATGGCAGTGTACCTCTGATTATCTCAAATGTTGTCATTAATAGCTTTATTTTCTGGTGATCAAATCATTTAGCTTTGTAAATCAGTAATAAGCCTTTTAATAATAACAGTATTTGGTTTGGATACACTCCAACCAAAAACATTGTTCAAAAATTGACAACCCAAATATTGTATTAATTGGAAATGGCCTATTTCAAATCTATAGCAATTATAAATTATGTCTTTAGCATGAATAAAGAGAGTTACAGAATACATCTTTTAAAAATAATGGTCTAAGATCTTGAGAGTTGAAACTGTTTCTCTGTAGATTTCTAGCCACACTAGCAGCATAGCTCTCACTGGCCAGCAGCCGCGATGCAGCAGGAACCTCTGTGTGTGTTTGTATGTGAGCAAGTGCACGTACATACAGCGGGGGATGGCGGTGGGGTTGACTGATTGGGAGTGAGAGATAGTACAAACATGGTACAAAACACAACGCTAGAGATCTTTTATATAATTATAAGAAGTGTAAGTGAGGAAAAAGACATCACCTGCAATAGTCTTGTGCCGTGAGCACCAGGGTGTTGACTGCAGCTCATTTAATGGCCACAGATGTCACTAGTGAGAGGGAATTTCTGACAGAACCTTTAATTCTAATCACAACGTGTCATAATGTGACAAGGATGTATGGATGTCATACATTGTTATTTTTTATTTAACATGCACATACTTGATCCATACCTGCTTTGCATGGGATTTGCGATGACAATAATAGTCCCCCTGAACTTTAGTTCTACTGAGTTCTGTCACATACAATCACTTTACCTCACAGTAAACTATCAACACTGACATATACTAATATAAATTCTCTGTCAGCGACATTCAGAGACAACATGAGGTACTGAGTATATTGTTGTGTCACACTGGATGTAGCAGGATCAACAGGAATATATTTATTTATTTTAAAAAATCACCCCAGTAAAGGGACACTTTGTCTCTAAGAGGCCAAACGGGCAGGTGCTCAAGCCCCCTTCGAGGTCCCTCTGTGAATGTGCCTGACCTTGTCAGTGGTATTTCACAACACAGAATACAACTTTGAAAATTAAAGTTTTGTGAACGTTTTAAAGTTTGAATGGGGTCTGCTTTCACCAATCACACAATAGCAAAAGACAAACAATCCCAACAGTCAACTTCTCCAGCAGAATCAGGGTGGCAATCTGTTCCAGCCACATTTCAACAGAGGGAAATCTTGCAATTTTCAGGCCAATGGTAGCACTGAAGTCAGTCAGTCAGTCAGTCAGTCAGTCAGTCAGTCAGTCAGTCAGTCAGTCAGTCAGACTAACCTGCCATCCTTCCACAGGGCCCAATTTGCGACTTCAAATGTTAAGACACATGATACAACTTCAAGGTGTTTCTTTAAAACAATACAAAATATCAGCAAGACGACGGTTCAGAACAAAAACATTGACATGTCCCAGTTTTTTCCATTTATGCAGCAAAGACTTCAATCCTCATCCATTAGCTACCAGACCAACGATGAATACTGAGATAAAAACAAGAGGCAGAAATCTGTGTTCAAAGACAAAATTGACATGAGGATTCATTCTGTCTTCTGGAAAGAAATTAGCTCAAACCCTTTCCTTATAAGAGGTGGAAGAGAACGTGACCAACCATGTTCCTGTTTGAAGCATTGCTGTTTCACATGCAGATTTGAGATCACAGATAAATCTGTGGGTAAAAAAGATGTGCGTGCATGCTTTGTCCATTTGCTTGCTTGTTCACAACCACTGCTCATTATCATATCATTTGAAAAGCACAATAGAAAAATATTTACGACACACCACAGTGGATGTGGTCTCTAGATTCTTGGAAACTGTGGTGATTTCTAAAGGTAGACTTATTTTTTTAAAATAAGAGTGATCCCTCCGCAGTTGGTTGGGAGTTTTTTTTTTCTCTTGCCTCCTTCTCCACCCGGTACCGCCCACTGATACCTGTAGGCACACAACTAACTCACTGCACTGTCATTCCCTTGCTGCTGTCTTTGTGTGACAAGCTGCTGGCTGAACGAGGGCCATTAGTTTTTGCAGCGGGGCTGCGCTGGACTTTGGCCTCCCTCCGGTGTCTGTAAGGCGAGCTTTTGTCCAGCTTTCTGGTAGGAGCGTGCCTTGTATAGGTAGCTTAATTTCTGCTTGTTGTTGTGCTGTAGTGGAGCCTGTCTCTTGGCCTGCTGGAAGCTCACAGCGGGATTGTTGTGCTCCGAACCGGTGTGTGGGGAAGTGTGGGCAATTTATCGCTGCTGTCAGCGTGTTTGGGCTGCGGCAGTCACAGAAACTCTCCTCCTGGTACCTGGGAGGCTGCACCTCTGCTTGCTGGTGAGTATTTTATTCTGCATTTTCTGCATGATGTAGTTAGTAACTATTAACATTATGTGGGTATTTACTGTCCAGGCTGCATCCCGCGGCATCCTACTGCCCTCCAGCCTGGGCTGCTGTTCTGGTGTTGCTGCTGTTCTCCTCCATTTCACTGCTGTTACGACGCAATCTCTGCTGCTGCTACGCTGTAACCTGGTCTACTGCACATCATTTATGATGTATCGACCACTGGTGTCATAGCGACCCTGAGCCAGAGGAGTGTATAATTTGTTGCTTTATTAATTTGGTTAAGCTTTTTGTTCATTTTCTTTAACTTTTCCTTATGTTTAATTTATTTTCTCTTTTTTTTCTTTTGCTTATCGTATTTCTTGTGCTTTAGTTTAGTTTAGAGAGCTAAAGCAGTTGGTCAGCCCACTGCTACCTTACTGGAGGTTAGAGCTGAAGCAATTAGGTGGGAGCGAGAGGGGCTACCTGGGGGTGCTAGGGAGCGTAGTCATTCTCTTCCGTCTATGTATGGTCTGCAGTGTGGGGTGCAGAGTTCTCCTCATCTGGCTCTGGTCCTGGTTTCGCTCCTAATGTGGCTTGACCTTCTCGTCAGTCGGAAAACTGATGCCCACTGAGCTGTTGAGCCACAGCTTAGATGGGGAATCGACAGGCTCACAGGAAGGGACTATTGATAGGTTGATGTCATCCTGCCCACACCTCGATGTTTCGATGGGAGGTGTTACATGGTGTCTACTGTAACTTGAGCTTCTTTTTGGAGCACTTTGCTCCCTGGGGCCATGATCGCCTCCAGTCATGTCACTGGCTGCAGCTTCGGGCAGCTAATGGTCTTGCCATCCCCTACATTGGTTATCTCGAGCTGGATGTGGCCTGTGCAGCAAGGTGTTTCGTCGTTGCGGCGTTCTGGTGGTGAGGGACCCACCTGGGTCCTCCTCTGCTGTCCCTGGAATCCTGGGGATGAACGTCATCCGACGTTGCTACCAGGAGCTCTTTGGTGCTTCTGGAGGCACAGATCATCAGGAATAGCAGTAGTCCCCATGCCTCCCCGATTGTGCTGGTTCGGAAGAAGGATGGCAGTCTACACATGTGCGTAGACTTTCGACTTCTGAATAGCAAGACGAGGAAGGATGCCTTTCCCTTACCTCGGCTCGAAGAAAGCCTTGATGCTCTTTCTGATGCCTGCTGCTTTTCCACTCTGGCTTTGGCCAGCGGGTATAACCAGGTTCCAGTGGCCGAGCAGGACAAGCCAAAAACCACTTTCTGCACCCCTTTTAGTCTCTTCAAGTGGAACCGGATGCCATTCGGGTTGTGCAATGCCCCAAGCACCTTTCAGCGGTCAATGCAGAGGATGTTTGGGGACCAGCAGTGCCAATCTTTGCTATTATACCTTGATGACATCATCGTGTTTTCCTCTTCCATCTCACAGCACTTGCAGAGACTAGAAGTGGTTCTTGCTCAACTACAGAACGAAGGCTTGAAGGCAAAACTGGAAAAGTGTGCTTTCCTTCAGAAAAAGGTAAATTACCTTGGCCACATCATTGCAGGTGAGGGCGTGTCCACCGATCCTGCCAAGATTGAGGCGATGGCTAAGTGGCAGCGCCCTCGGCAAGTGACTGAGCTGCGTACCTTTTTGGGATTTGCCAGCTATTATAGGCGCTTTGTGGAGGGCTTTGCCAAGCTGGCAGGCCCTCTGCATAAGTTGGTGGCACAGCTGGCAGACAGCCCGTCCAAATGCAGGCAAAAGCAGGACCTTGGTTCTGCATGGACCCCCCAGTGTGAGGAAAGCTTTGAGGCCTTGAAAGCCAAGTTGGTGTCAGCCCCCGTGTTGGTCTATGCAGACTTCTGATGCTAGTCACAGTGGTCTTGGGGTGATCTTGTCTCAGGAGACAGAAGGTGTTGTCAGGCCCATTGCTTATGCCAGCTGTGGTCTACGGCCTTCTGAGCGCAACATGAACAACTACAGTTCCATGAAACTGAAATTTCTGGCCCTCAGGTGAGCAATGACCGAGAAATTTCGAGAGTATCTGTTGGGGCATAAATGTGTTGTATTTACTGACAACAATCCACTGAGTCATCTCCAATCTGCCAAACTGAGGGCCACTGAGCATCGGTGGGCTGCCCAACTTGCTGCTTTCGACTTTGAACTTAAGCACAGGACTGGCCGTAGCAATGGTAATGCCGATGCACTCTCCCAGCAGTACGTATCAGGTTCCAGCATAGCTGAGCAGGCTTTGCCTGGTACTCCCGTCCCGTCTCATCTCCAGCAAGCCATTTTTTCAGAGTCACTGGTGCCTGTAACACAATCTGTGGTGTCCGCCCTCCCATTCCACTCACCTTCAGACATCCATGCCTTGCAGGAGGCTGATCCCCTTCTGAAGGAAGTCTTGGGTTTTTGGAGATAGCGGGCTCTCCCAACCCCAGAGGAGAGGAGACAACTCTCCCATCCCACCTTGGCGCTTCTGCGCCAATGGGGTCATTTGGTTGAACGAGGGGGGGTTCTTTACCGTTGTGTCTTTCGTTCAGATGGGGGGGGGAGAAACCCTCCATCTTCTCTTGCCTGCCACCTTGAAGCAGGAGACCCTTAACCAGCTCCACCAGGGCATCGATTGCACCTCTGAGCTGGTGCGACAGCATTACTACTGGCCAGGAATGTGCTCGGACATTAAACAGTGGGTCCAGGAATGTGAGCGCTGCCAGATTGCAAAAGATTCAGGGCCAGCGTCACACAGCTATATGGGCCATCTACTATCATCTAGGCCAAATGAAATTGTGGTGCTAGATTTCACCCTGTTGGAGCCATCCCAAAATGGGCTTGAAAACATTTTGGTGATGACTGACGTCTTCAGCAAGTACACTGTAGCTGTCCCAACTCGAGATCAGCGGGCTGCTACTGTGGCACAAGTCTTGCTGAATGAGTGGTTTTTCAAATTTGGTGTTCCTGGTCGTGTCCACTCTGACCAGGGCCGAAGTTTTGAGAGTGCGCTAATCCACCAGTTCTGTAGCCTGTATGGTGTGGAGAAATCCCGCACTACCCCCTACCACCCTGCGGGGAATAGGCAATGTGAGTGGTTTAATCGGACCCTCCACAATCTGCTGTGCACTCTGCCGTCATCAAGGAAACGGGACGGGGCTTCCTGCCTCCCACAGGTGCTTTTCTGCTATAATGCTACCTCACACCAGGTCACCGGGAAGTGTCCCTTCTTTCTGATGTTTGGTCGCCAACCCAGACTTCCTATTGACTTCCTTCTGGGTCGGGTTCAGGACCATGTACCAGGGTCATTTTCTTCCTTATGTTTAATTTATTTTCTCTTTATTTTCTTTTGCTTATCTTATTTCTTGTGCTTTAGTTTAATTTGTTAAATTGTACTGACTTCTTTTTTTTTCTAAATTCAATTTTGTTTTCAATTTGACTTTGACTTTGTTTTTTTGTTTTTTTTTGTTTGACTGTTCCTCCACAATGTGGTTGACCTTTTTGGTTTTGAGTGAAATTATTTCGCCAGCTATAGGATGGATTGCCATGAAACCTGTTTAGATATTCATGGTCTCAAGAGGAAGAATCTCAATCACTTTGGTAACCCTCTGACTTTTCCTACAGAACCACAAAGTTTGCACTTATCCATTGAAGTATCTCAACATCTGCTGTACGGATTGGAACAAAATTTGGTACAAACATTCATGATCCCCAGAAGATGACTCTCATTGACTTTAGTGATCCTCTGACTTCACCTAGCACCATCATCAGGTCAAAATTTCAATACTTCGATTTACCTGCAAATACTTGCAAAAATAATAACATTCCCATCACCTTTTGTTATACATTGTGTTTTGTACTAATTAAGTCTTATAGTCTTGTTTATTGGTCATTATGAAAATATCACCTTTGATGAAACTTTTGACCAATAATGATTAATTACTTCATAGTAATGTTTGTCCCCACATGTGCTGTAGGTGTACAACATGTGCTATTCTGGTTTATAGTATTTTCATCTGATCATCTGATAATCAACTGATTATTCTGACTATAGGTTTAAATTGCTGAGCTTAAAATAAGTGTCAAAGCATACTGCAGGTCATGAAACAGACATGTCCCTTGTATCTAAGTAAAAACATAACCCCAAATAAGATAAAAATGGCAAATTAAGACAAGGCAAGTGGTACTGAGTTGAATTGAGTCAAACACCCCTGCATAGTCAGTATAATATAATTTGAACTCAAAACAAGACAGACAAGATTTTAAATCAAAATACAAGATTATCTCACTTTCTTGGAAATAGAGTTTTTGGAGTGCAGTTTTAGCACTTAAAGTACAGTTGTATGATGTTATGCATATCATGTAAGATGTTATTCATGAGTGTGCAAACAGTTTGGGTGATCCAGTTTTTCACCCACACAAATGAGAAAGTAAGAGTCTCCCTCTGGTGGTTCCTACTTCAGAGAAAACACTGCAAGCCTTTTTGAATAATCATAATAACATATTGAGACTTAAAATTTAGAGAATTTATTATTTCAGTGATTTTTAATTTTTTTTTTCTGCATATATAAACACAATTTTCCACATATACAAGTCTGAATTATACTCAGATGACAACAACAGCATGGTCATATATAAACAGTATTCTAATTTGATTAACCTTTTGTTATTTTATTCATTGTTAACTGTCTTTCATGCTAAACATTGTGTCAGTATAATCACACAAATTTATATATTAGCATGAATGAAATCTTACTTGCAATAGTACACCATCAGAAACGGGAGTGTGAGCAGATACAAAATATCTGCAAGACCAAGGTTCAGAACAAAAACATTGATAATCTTAAGTTTCTTCCAGTTATGCAGCAAATAGTTCAGTCCCCATCCATTAGCCACCAGACCAACAATGAATACTAAGATGAAAACAGTTGGCAGAAATCTGCTTGGAAAGTCAAAGTTGTGTGTTAATGTGTTATTCATTGTTGGTGTAATTCCTTCCCTTGGTAAGTTTGTGAAACAGAATGACAGTTCAGCAGTTCAGAGAAGACTTCCTGTTTTAAGCCTTGGCCTCTGAATATTAGATATGTGTTTCTGCACCTGCAAAATTTCATTGGTTGACTCGTTTGCCTTTTTTGAGAACTGAAAATAGAGAGTGAGTCCATGCTCAAACCAAGTCACAGCTTAGACTGCAATGACAGGCTAATATGTACTTGTCTGTCTTTATTTTTATGACTCCTCTAACAACACCTTTAGATAAATGAAAACTGAAGTTTAACCCTAGTTTAGTAGCCTATGTGTGTAGCACCATTTCTAACATGAGGGCATTAAATATTTAAATTCATTAATTAGAAAATAGCTACAATTTCATTTCTCTTCAACCCTGATCAACAATTATATGCAAATATCAATTTATCCTCCCCTATCTTTACTTAAACCTGAGAAAGTTAGTTGGAAATGTTTAGCACATTACATTTCACCACTTTATATCAGAAAGGCTACAGTTTTTACTAGTGACCACACAAAGTTTCACACTACATATTGGAAATTATTTCTGTATCATGTAGTCAGCAGAAGTTCTTTAGTGCAGGACTACATGATAATTTTACTCACTTTCAGCAAAGTCATTATTTAACAGAACTAAGACAGGCACTGTGTTAGTCGATAAGCTATTAGAGTAACACGATGTGTCAGGTTTCTACTGTCTGGTAGGGTTTTGTAAGGTTTACCACTTCCTGCAGTAAAGCATGTTCCTATTTTAGATGTGAGTTGATTGTATTGTTCTTATATGTTATCAGTATACAGTAATATAACAAGAAATGTTTGATTTGTATGGCAGTGTACCTCTGATTATCTCAAATTTTCTGGTGATCAAATCATTTAGCTTTGTAAATCAGTAATAAGCCTTTTAATAATAACAGTGTTTGGTTTGGTTACACTCCAACCAAAAACATTGTTCAAATTTGACAACCCAAATATTGTACTAATTGGTAATGGCCTATTTCAAATCTATAGCAATTATAAATTATGTCTTTAGCATGAATAAAGAGAGTTACAGAAGACATCTTTTAAAAATAATGGTCTAATATCTTGAGAGTTGAGACTGTTTCTCTGTAGATTTCTAGCCGCACTAGCAGCATAGCTCTCACTGACCAGCAGCCACAATGCAGCAGGAACCTCTGTGTGTGTTTGTATGTGAGCAAGTGCATGTACATACAGCGGAGAATGGCGGTGGGGCTGACTGACTGGGAGTGAGAGATGTTTTGCTCAAACATGGTGCAAATTTAACTATTAGCATGAATGAAATCTTTCTTGCAATCTGTTGCAAAGTCAATGGTTTGGTGGTTACATAAGCTGCATATTGCAAACACAGAACTACTAGGCAAGGCAAGTTTATTTATGTAGCACATTTCAGCAACAAAGCAATTCAAAGTACACTACTACTGATGAGACAATGAAAATTAAAGGGACAAATATGGAATTAAAAACATTATTGTTACTTTTAGAAACATTTACAAATATATATCAATACTTAACATGTTATTGGAAAAATATATTTATCATGTATTACACTTCATCTTTTATTTGATTCATGGGCACACTACCAGAGTCTGTTGGAGGTGGACGTCTGAACATCTGACGAGCTCGCTGGAGCAGCTGTCTGAGCTGAGCAGTAATATGTTCATTTCCATGAAGATAAACCAGAGGGTTTAGAGCACTGTTCAGACACACAAGTCCACGACTTATCTGATGAACAATGTAGACTCCATTAGACCATTCATGGCATATCCCCTGTTTGGTCAGAACTCTTGACCAGAGGTTGAGGTTCTTGAATACATGATCGGGGATGTAACAAACAGAGAAGAGAACAATCAAGATGAACAACAACTTCAAACTTCTCCTTTTCAGTACCTCGTCAGTGGTATTTCTGCGGCAGAGAACAACAATCACATGTCCATAGCAGCCCAGTGTGATGAGGAATGGGATACAAAACCCAGTAAGTGTCCATCCAAAGCTGTATTTCAGGTAATCCTCAACATATGTATCATTGGTGGTTTCGTCGCATTCAGTCTTGTTTTCAGATGTCTTGATGTAGAACATGTCTGGAAGACTTTGGACACTCACCACCAGCCAAACCATGACTGAAATAGCCACAGAGTGGGTGACAGTTAATCTTCCCCTCGCTCTCATTGGATGGACAATGGCCAGGTACCTGTACACACATATACAAGTAAGGAATCCAATGCTGCCATGTAAATTCAGGTTGAAGCAGAATCTTGTTATCTTGCAGAATGCATCTCCAAAGAGCCAAATCTTCTCCATAAAATAGTACACCATCAGAAATGGGAGTGTGAGCAGATACAAAATATCTGCAAGACCAAGGTTCAGAACAAAAACATTGATGTCCCCCAGTTTCTTCCAGTTGTACAGCATAGACTTCAGTCCCCATCCATTAGCCACCAGACCAACAATGAATACTAAGATGAAAACAGGAGGCAGGAATCTGCTTGGAAAGTCGAAGTTGACACGTTGACAAGTTGTGTTATTCATTGTTGGTGTAATTCCTTCCCTCGGTGAGTGTGTGAAACAGAATAACAGTTCAGCAGTTCAGAAAAGACTTCCTGTTTTAAGCCTTGGCCTCTGAATATTAGATATGTGTTTTTGCACCTACAAGTTTACAGGAAATGGACCTTAAAATGTCATTGGTTGACTTGTTTGTCTTTTTTTTTTTTAACTAAAAATAGAAAGTGAGTACATGGTCTAACCAAGTCACATCTTAGACTACAATAACAGGCTAATATGTACTTGTCTGTCTTTATTTTTGTGACTCCTCTAACAATACCTTTTGATAAATGAAAACTGAAGTTTAACTCTAGTTTAGTAGCCTATGTGTGTAGCACCATTTCTAACGTGAGGGCAATAAATATTTAAATTCATTAAATGGAACATAGCTATAATTTCATTTCATTTCATTTATATTCAAACTTGATCAATGATTATTTGCAAATATCAATTTATCCTCCTCTATCTTTACTTAAACCTGAGAAAGTTAGTTGGAAATGTTCAGCACATTACATTTCACCACTTTATATCAGAAAGGCTGCAGTTCTTACTAGTGACCACACAAAGTTTCACACTACATATTGGAAATTATTTCTGTATCATGTAGTCAGCAGAAGTTCTATAGTGCAGGACTACATGATAATTTTACTCACTTTCAGTAAAGTCATTATTTAACATAACTAAGACAGGCACTGTGTTAGTCGATAAGCTATTAGAGTAACACGAGGTGTCAGGTTTCCACTGTCTGGTTGGGTTTTGTATGGTTTACCGCTTCCTGCAGTAAAGCATGTTTGTATTTTAGCTGTGAATTGATTGTATTGTTCTTATATGTTATCAGTATACAGTAATATAACAAGAAATGTTTGATTTGTATGGCAGTGTACCTCTGATTATCTCAAATTTTCTGGTTATCAAATCATTTAGCTTTGTAAATCAGTAATAAGCCTTTTAATAGTAACAGTGTTGTTTGGTTTAGATACACTCCAACCAAAAATGTTGTTCAAAATTTGAAAACCCAAATATTGTACTAATTGGTAATGGCCTATTTCAAATCTATAGCAATTATAAATTATGTCTTTAGCATGAATAAAGAGAGTTACAGAAGACATCTTTTAAAAATAATGGTCTAAGATCTTAAGACTTGAGACTGTTTCTCGGTAGATTTCTAGCCGCACTAGCAGCATAGCTCTCACTGGCCAGCAGCCACAATGCAGCAGGAACCTCTGTGTGTGTTTGTATGTGAGCAAGTGCATGTACATACAGCAGGGGATGGCGGTGGGGCTGACTGACTGGGAGTGAGAGATGCTTTGCTCAAACATGGTGCAAATTTAAATATTAGCATGAATGAAATCTTTCTTGCAATCTGTTGCAAAGTCAATGGTTTGGTGGTTACATAAGCTGCATATTGCAAACACAGAACTACTAGGCAAGGCAAGTTTTGTAGTATTGATGTAGCACATTTCAGCAACAAAGCAATTCAAAGTACACTACTACTGCTGAGACAATGAAAATTAAAGGGACAAATATGAAATTAAAACCATTATTACTTTTGAGGGACATTTACAAATATATACTAATATTTAACATGCTATTGGAAAAATACATTTTTCATGTATTAAACTTCATCTGTGAGTTCTGTCATGGGCACACTACCAGAGTCTGTTGGAGGTGGATGTCTGAACATCTGACAAGCTCGCTGGAGCAGCTGTCTGAGCTGAGAACGAATATCTTCATTTCCATGAAGATAAACCAGAGGGTTTAGAGCACTGTTCAGACATACAAGTCCACGACTTATCTGATGAGCAATGTAGACTCCATTAGACCATTCACGGCATTTATGCTGTTTTGATAAAACTCTTGACCAGAGGATGAGGTTCTTCAATACATGATAGGGGATGTAACAAACAGAGAAGAGAACAATCAAGATGAACAACAACTTCAAACTTCTCTGTTTTTGTACCTTGTCAATGGTATTTTTGCGGCAGAGAATGACAATCACATGTCCATAGCAGCCCAGTGTGATGAGGAATGGGATACAAAACCCAGTGAGTGTCCATCCGAGGCTGTATTTCAGGTAATCCTCAACATATCTGCTATGGGTGGTATCATAGCATTTCCCAGGTTTGTTTCCAGATGTTTTGGTGTAGAACATGTCCGGAAGACTTTGAATGCTCACCAATAGCCAAACCATGATTGAAATAGCCACAGAATGGGTAATAGTTAATCTTCCCATCATTCTCACTGGATGGACAATGGCTAGGTACCTGTACACACTTATACAAGTAAGGAATCCAATGCTGCCATATAAATTCAGGTTGAAGCAGAATCTTGTTATCTTGCAGAATGCATCTCCAAAGATCCAAGTACTCTTCATAAAATAGTACACCATCAGAAATGGGAGTGTGAGCAGATACAAAATATCTGCAAGACCAAGGTTCAGAACAAAAACATTGATGATCTTAAGTTTCTTCCAGTTGTGCAGCAAAGACTTCAGTCCCCATCCATTAGCTACCAGACCAACGATGAATACTGAGATGAAAACAGGAGGCAGGAATCTGCTTGTAAAGTCAAAGCTGACATGTTGACAAGATGTGTTATTCATTGTTAGTGTAATTCCTTCCCTCGGTGAATGTGTGAAACAGAATAATAGTACAACAGTACTGAGAAGACTTCCTGTTTTAAGCCTTGGCTTTTGAATATTAGATATGTGTTTCTGCACCTGCGAGTTTACAGGAAATGGACCCGTAAAATTTCATTGGTTGACTCGTTGGTTATTTTTATTAAAACTAAAAATAGAAAGTGAGTCCATGCTCAAACCAAGTCACAGCTTAGACTGCAATGACAGGCTAATATGTACTTCTGTCTGTCTTTATTTTGTGACTCCTCTGACAATACCTTTTGATAAATGAAAACTGAAGTTAAACTCTAGTTTAGTAGCCTATGTGTGTGGCACCATTTCTAACATGAGGGCATTAAATATTTAAATGTATTAATTAGAAAATAGCTATAATTTCATTTCTCTTCAAACCTGATCAACAATTATATTCAAATATCAATTTATCCTCCCCTATCTTTACTTAAACCTGAGAAAGTTAGTTGGAAATGTTTAGCACATTACATTTCACCACTTTATATCAGAAAGGCTGCAGTTTTTACTAGTGACCACACAAAGTTTCACACTACATATTGGAAATTATTTCTGTATCATGTAGTCAGTAGAAGTTCTATAGTGCAGGACTACATGATAATTTTACTCACTTTCAGCAAAGTCATTATTTAACATAACTAAGACAGGTACTGTGTTAGTTGATAAGCTATTAGAGTAACACAAGGTGTCAGGTTTCTACTGTCTGGTTGGGTTTTGTATGGTTTACCGCTTCCTTTGGTAAAGCATGTTTCTATTTAAGCTGTGAGTTGATTGTATTATTCTGATATGTTATCAATATAAGGTAATATAAAAAGATATGTGATTATCTCAATGTTGTCATTAAGAGCTTTATTTTCTGGTGATCAAATCATTTAGCTTTGTAAATCAGTAATAAGCCTTTTCAATAATAACAGTGTTTGGTTTGGATACACTCCAACCAAAAATGTTCAAAAATTTGACAACCCAAATATTGTACTAATTGGAAATGGCTTATTCCCAATCTATTATAAGCAATTATAAATTAAGAGAGTAATAAAGAGAGTTACAGAATACATCTTTTAAAAATAATGGTCTAAGATCTTGAGAGTTGAGACTGTTTCTCTGTAGATTTCTAACCACACTAGCAGCATAGCTCTCACTGGCCAGCAGCCACAATGCAGCAGGAACCTCTGTGTGTGTTTGTATGTGAGCAAGTGCATGTACATACAGCAGGGGATGGCGGTGGGGCTGACTGATTGGGAGTGAGAGATGCTTTGCTCAAACATGGTGCAAAACACAATATTAGAGATCTTTTATGTAAGTATAAGAAGTGTAAGTGAGGAAAAAGTCATCACCTGTAGTAATCTTGTGCCCCGAGCACCAGTGTGTTGACTGCAGCTCATTTAATGGCCACAAATGTCACTAGTGAGAGGGAATTTCTGACAGAACCTTTAATTCTAATCACAACATGGCATAATGTGACAAAGATGTATGGATGTCATACATTGTTATTTTTTATTTAACATGCACACACTTGATCCATACCTGCTTTGCATGGGATGTGCGATGACAATAATAGTCCCCTTGAACCTTAGTGCTACTGAGATCCGTCACCTACAATCACTTTACCTCACAGTAAACTATCAACACTGACATATACCAATATAAATTCTCTGTCAGCTACATTCAGAAACAACATGAGGTACTGAGTATGTTGTTGTGTCATACTGGATGTAGCAGGATCAACAGGAATATATTTATTTATTTTAAAAAATCACCCCAGTAAAGGGACACTTTGTCTCAAATAGGCCAAACGGGCAGGTGCTCAAGCCCCCTTCGAGGTCCCTCTGTGCATGTGCCTGACCTTGTCAGTGGTATTTCACAACACAGAATGACAACTTCGAAAAATCAAAGTTTTGTGAAGGTTTTAAAGTTTGAATGGGGTCTGCTTTCACCAATCACACAATAGCAAAAGACAAAAGATCGCGACAAAGTCAACTTCTCCAGCAGAATCAGGGCGGCAATCTGTTCCAGCCACATTTCAACAGAGGGAAATCTAACAATTTTCAGGCCGATGGCAGCACTGAAGTCAATCAGTCAGTCAGTCTGTCAGTCAGTCAGTCAGTCAGACTAACCTGCCATCCTTCCACAGGGCCCAGTACAGCGTGCTGCTGCAACTCTGCTCTCTGCAGATGGAGAAAACTTCATTCAAAGTACTTTCCAACAGTGAATAATCAGCCATTTAATTTGTGACTTCAAATGTTAAGTTACACGATACAACTTCAACGTGTTTCTTTAAAGCAATACAAAATATCTGTAAGACTATGGTTCAGAACAAAAATATTGACATGTCCCAGTTTTTTTTCCTGCAGCAAAGACTTCAATCCTCATCCATTCGCTACCAGACCAACGATGAATACTGAGATGAAAACAGGAGGCAGGAATCTGTGTTCAAAGACAAAACTGACACGAGGACAAGATGTGTTATTCATTCTGTCTTCTGGAAAGAAATTAGTTCAAACCCTTTCAGTGTAAGAGGTGGAAGGGAACGTGACCAACCATGTTCCTGTTTGAAGCATTGCTGTTTCACATGCAGATTTGAGATCACAGATAAATCTGTGGGTAAAAAAGATGTGCGTGCATGCTTTGTCCATTTGCTTGTTCACAATCACTGCTCATTATCATATCATTTGAAAAGCACAATAGAAAAATGTTTACGACATACCACAGTGGATGTGGTCTCTAGGTTCTTGGAAACTGTGGTGATTTCTAAAAGTAGACATATTTTTTAAAAAGTCTTTACACCGGAGTGAACAGACAGTGGACGTTCACATGACCTGCTTAAGTGTAAAACATGGTTTTATATAGTTAGTGCCATGATATAACAACATCTTAAGGTTGAACATTACAGTCAGAATTTCCATATGTAGCTCCTTATTTGACAGCATGCAGCAAAAATGCCCTGTCAAATTTAAATGAAAACATTTTGGATATTAGCTTTCTTTGGCTTGAAATAAGCAAATTTGGCTGCTAGTGCAGTCAGTGATTTTCACTTGATAGTTTTCTTAAAATAAGTCAGAATGTCCAATTACCAGAAGTGTTAAAAAAGGTAAAACAACAAAACATCACACAGGGAATACCGGTATAGAGTCATGCACACTAAGCACTGAGCCAACATGTCAACTGACTACTGGTGCAGTGGACCAATAACTTTGGTCCAAACTGACATATCTTATCAACTGTTGGATTGCCATGAAATTTTGTACATAAATTCACGTTCCCCTTATGATGTCTCCCATTGACTTTGGTGATGCCCTGGCTGTTCCTCCACAATGTGGTTGACCTTTTTGGTTTTGAGTGAAATTATTTCACCAGCTATAGAATGGATTGCCATGAAATCTGGTACAGATATTCATGGTCTCAAGAGGAAGAATCTCAATTGCTTTGGTAACCCTCTGACTTTTCCTCTAGCACCACAAAGTATGCACTTATTCATTGAAGTATCTCAACATCTGCTGTACGGATTGGAACAAAATTTGGTACAAACATTCATGATCCCCAGAAGATGACTCTCATTGACTTAAGTGAACCGCTGACTTTTCACCTAGCACCATCATCAGGTCAAAATTTCAATACTTCGGTTTTTGCTATACATTGTGTTTTGTACTAATTAAGTCTTATAGTCTTGTTTATTGGTCATTATGAAAATATCACCTTTCATGAAACTTTTGACCAATAATGATTAATTACTTCATAGTAATGTTTGTCCCCACATGTGCTGTAGGCGTACAATATGTGCTATTCTGGTTTATAGTATTTTCATCTGATCATCTGATAATCAACTGATTATTCTGACTATAGGTTTAAATTGCTGAGCTTAAAATAAGTGTCAAAGCATACTGCAGGTCATGAAACAGACATGTCCCTTGTATCTAAGTAAAAACATAACCTCAAATAAGATAAAAATGGCAAATTAAGACAAGGCGAGTGGTATTGAGTTGAATTGAGTCAAACACTCCTGCATAGTCAGTATAATATAATTTGAACTCAAAACAAGACAGACAAGATTTTAAATCAAAATACAAGATTATCTCACTTTCTTGGAAATAGAGTTTTTGGAGTGCAGTTTTAGCACTTAAAGTACAGTTGCATGATGATATGCATATCATGTAAGATGTTATTCATAAGTGTGCAAACAGTTTGGGTGATCCAGTTTTTCACCCACACAAACGAGAAAGTAAGAGTCTCCCTCTGGTGGTTCCTACTTCAGAGAAAACACTGCAAGCCTTTTTGAATAATCATAATAACATATTGAGACTTGAAGATTTAGAGAATTTATTATTTAAGTGATTTTTAATTTTTTTTTCTGCATATATAAACACAATTTTCCACATGTACAAGTCTGAATTATACTCAGATGACAACAACAGCATGGTCATATAAAAACTTAAACAGTATTCTAATTTGATTAACCTTTTGTTATTTTATTCATTGTTAACTGTCTTTCATGCTAAACATTGTGTCAGTATAATCACACAAACTTAAATATTAGCATGAATGAAATCTTACTTGCAATCTGTTGCAAATTCAAAGGTTTGGTGGTTACATAAGCTGCGTATTGCAAACACAGAACTACTAGGCAAGGCAAGTTTATTTATGTAGTACATTTCAGCAACAAAGCAATTCAAAGTATACTACTACTGCTGAGACAATGAAAATTAAAGGGACAAATATGGAATTAAAATCATAATTGTTACTTTTGAGAAACAATTACAAATATATACTAATATTTAACATGTTATTGGAAAAATATATTTATCATGTATTATACCTAATCTGTGATTTGATTCATGGGCACACTACCAGAGTCTGTTGGAGGTGGATGTCTGAACATCTGACGAGCTCGCTGGAGCAGCTGTCTGAGCTGAACAGTAATATTTTCATTTCCATGAAGATAAACCAGAGGGTTGAGGGCACTGTTCAGACATACAAGTCCACGACTTATCTGACGAGCAATGTAGACTCTATTAGACCATTCACGGCATTTCTTCTGTTCTAATAAAACTCTTGACCAGAGGTTGAGATTCCTCAATACATGATAGGGGATGTAACAAACAGAGAGGAGAACAATCAAGATTAGCAATAATTTCAAACTTCTCTGTTTCTGTACCTTGTCAATGGTATTTCTGCAGCAGAGAACAACAATCACATGTCCATAGCAGCCCAGTGTGATGAGGAATGGGAGACAAAACCCAGTAAGTGTCCATCCGAGGCTGTATTTCAAGTAATCCTCAACATATGTCCTGTTGGTGGTATCATAGCATTTCCCAGGCCTGTTTCCAAATGTCTTGATGTAAAACATGTCCGGAAGACTTTGAACACTCACCAACAGCCAAACCATGACTGAGATAGCCACAGAGTGGGTAATAGTTAATCTTCCCATCATTCTCACTGAATGGACAATGGCCAGGTACCTGTACACACTTATACAAGTAAGGAATCCAATGCTGCCATATAAATTCAGGTTGAAGCAGAATCTTGTTATCTTGCAGAATGCATCTCCGAAGATCCATTTACTCTTCATAAAATAGTACACCATCAGAAATGGGAGTGTGAGCAGATACAAAATATCTGCAAGACCAAGGTTCAGAACAAAAACATTGATGATCTTAAGTTTCTTCCAGTTATGCAGCAAATAGTTCAGTCCCCATCCATTAGCCACCAGACCAACGATGAATACTAAGATGAAAACAGTTGGCAGGAATCTGCTTGAAAAGTCAAAGTTGACACGTTGACAAGATGTGTAATTCATTGTTAGTGTAATTCCTTCCCTCGGTGAATATGTGAAACAGAATAACAGTTCAGCAGTTCAGAAAAGACTTCCTGTTCTAAGCCTTGGCCTCTGAATACTAGATATGTATTTCTGCACCTGCGAGTTTACAGGAAATGGACCCGTAAAATTTCACTGGTTGACTCGTTGTTTTTTTTTTTTTAAACTAAGACAGGTACTGTGTTAGTCAATAAGCTATTAGAGTAACATGAGGTTACAGGTTTCCACTGTCTGGTTGGGTTTTGTATGGTTTACCGCTTCCTGCAGTAAAGCATGTTTGTATTTTAGCTGTGAGTTGATTGTATTGTTCTTATATGTTATCAGTATACAGTAATATAACAAGAAATGTTTGATTTGTATGACAGTGTACCTCTGATTATCTCAAATGTTGTCATTAATAGCCTTATTTTCTGGTGATCAAATCATTTAGCTTTGTAAATCAGTAATAAGCCTTTTAATAATAACAGTGTTTGGTTTGGATAC
Organism: Thunnus maccoyii; assembly: GCF_910596095.1. Lineage (NCBI taxonomy): Eukaryota > Metazoa > Chordata > Actinopteri > Scombriformes > Scombridae > Thunnus > Thunnus maccoyii. The sequence continues at coordinate 28,925,412 of NC_056536.1, read as the reverse complement.
ACTCCAACCAAAAACATAGTTCAAAATTTGACAACCCAAATATTGTACTAATTGGAAATGGCCTATTTCAAATCTATAGCAATTATAAATTATGTCTTTAGCATGAATAAAGAGAGTTACAGAATACATCTTTTAAAAATAATGGTCTAAGATCTTGAGAGTTGAGACTGTTTCTCTGTAGATTTCTAACCACACTAGCAGCATAGCTCTCACTGGCCAGCAGCCACAATGCAGCAGGAACCTCTGTGTGTGTTTGCATGTGAGCAAGTGCACGTACATACAGCGGAGGATGGCGGTGGGGTTGACTGATTGGGAGTGAGAGATGCTTTGCTCAAACATGGTGCAAAACACAACGTTAGAGATCTTTTATGTAATTATAAGAAGTGCAAGTGAAGAAAAAGACATCACCTGCAATAGTCTCGTACCGCGAGCACCAGGGTGTTGACTGCAGCTCATTTAATGGCCACAGATGTCACTAGTGAGAAGGAATTTCTGACAGAACCTTTAATTCTAATCACAACATGGCATAATGTGACAAGAATGTAAGGATGTCATACATTGTTATTTTTTATTTAACATGCACACACTTGATCCATACCTGCTTTGCATGGGATGTGCGATGACAATAATAGTCCCCCTGAACTTTAGTGCTACTGAGTTCCGTCACCTACAATCACTTTACCTCACAGTAAACTATTAACACTGACATATACCAATATAAATTCTCTGTCAGCTAGAAACAACATGAGGTACTGAGTATATTGTTGTGTCACACTGGATGTAGCAGGATCAACAGGAATATATTTATTTATTTGAAAAATCACCCCAGTAAAGGGACACTTTGTCTCTAAGAGACCAAACAGGCAGGTGCTCAAGCCCCCTTTGAGGTCCCTCTGTGCATGTGCCTGACCTTGTCAGTGGTATTTCACAACACAGAATACAACTTTGAAAATTAAAGTTTTGTGAACGTTTTAAAGTTTGAATGGGGTCTGCTTTCACCAATCACACAATAGTAAAAGGCAAACAATCGCGACAAAGTCAACTTCTCCAGCAGCATCAGGGCGGCAATCTGTTCCAGCCACATTTCAACAGAGGAAAATCTTGCAATTGTCAGGCCAATGGCAGCACTGAAGTCAGTCAGTCAGTCAGTCAGACAGTCAGTCAGTCAGTTAGTCAGACTAACCTGCCATCCTTCCACAGGGCCCAGTGCAGCATGCTGCTGCGACTCTGCTCTCTGCAGATGGAGAAAACTTCATTCACAGTAATTATAACAGTGAATAATCAGCCATTTAATTTGTGACTTCAAATGTTAAGACACATCATACAACTTCAAGGTGTTTCTTTAAAACAATACAAAATATCAGCAAGACTAAGGTTCAAAACAAAAACATTGACATGTCCCAGTTTTTTCCATTTCTGCAGCAAAGACTTCAATCCCCATCCATTAGCTATCAGACCAACGATGAATACTGAGATGAAAACAAGAGGCAGAAATCTGTGTTCAAAGACAAAACTGACACGAGGACAAGATGTGCATCCCTGCATAGTCAGTATAATATAATTTGAACTCAAAACAAGTCAGACAAGATTTCAAATCAAAATAGAAGATTATCTCACTTGGAAATACAGTTTTTGGAGTGCAGTTTTAGCACTTAAAGTACAGTTGTATGATGTTATGCATATCATGTAAGATGTTATTCATAAGTGTGCAAACAGTTTGGGTGATCCAGTTTCTCACCCACACAAATGAGAAAGTAAGAGTCTCCCTCTGGTGGTTCCTACTTCAGAGAAAACACTGCAAGCCTTTTTGAACAATCATAATAACATATTGAGACTTGAAGATTTACAGAATTTTTTATTTAAGTGATTTTTAAAGTTTTTTTTTCTGCATATATAAACACAATTTTCCACATGTACAAGTCTGAATTATACTCAGATGACAACAACAGCATAGTCATATATAAACTTAAACAGTATTCTAATTTGATTAACCTTTTGTTATTTTATTCATTGTTAACTGTCTTTCATGCTAAACATTCAGTATAATCACACAAATTTAAATATTAGCATGAATGAAATTTTACTTGCAATCTGTTGCAAAGTCAAAGGTTTGGTGGTTACATAAGCTGCATATTGCAAACACAGAACTACTAGGCAAGGCAAGTTTATTTATGTAGCACATTTCAGCAACAAAGCAATTCAAAGTACACTACTACTGCTGAGACAATGAAAATGAAATTAGAAACAGAATCATTATTTCTGTTAAACATTTACAAATATATACTAATGTCTAATATGTTACTGGAAAAACTTATTTTTCATGTATTAAACGTCATCTGTGAGTTCTGTTATGGGCACACTACCAGAGTCTGTTGGAGGTGGACGTCTGAACATCTGACGAGCTCGCTGGAGCAGCTGTCTGAGCTGAGAACGAATATCTTCATTTGCATGAAGATAAACCAGAGGGTTGAGAGCACTGTTCAGACACACAAGTCCACGACTTATCTGATGAGCAATGTAGACTTCATTAGACCAATCATAGCATACCTGCTGTTTTGATAAAACTCTTGACCAGAGGTTGAGGTTCTTCAATACATGATAGGGGATGTAACAAACAGAGAAGAGAACAATCAAGATTAACAATAATCTCAAGCATCTCTTTTTCAGTACCTCGTCAATGGTATTTTTGCGGCAGAGAATGACAATCACATGTCCATAGCAGCCCAGTGTGATGAGGAATGGGAGACAAAACCCAGTAAGTGTCCATCCGAAGCTGTATTTCAGGTAATCCTCAACATATTTCTTGGCGGTGGTATCGTAGCATTTCCCAGGCTTGTTTCCAGATGTTTTGGTGTAGAACATGTCCGGAAGACTTTGAATGCTCACCAACAGCCAAACCATGATTGAAATAGCCACAGAGTGGGTGACAGTTAATCTTCCCATCATTCTCATTGGATGGACAATGGCCAGGTACCTGAACACACTTATGCAAGTAAGGAATCCAATGCTGCCATATAAATTCAGGTTGAAGCAGAATCTTGTTATCTTGCAGAATGTGTCTCCGAAGATCCATTTACTCTTCATAAAATAGTACACCATCAGAAATGGGAGTGTGAGCAGATACAAAATATCTGCAAGACCAAGGTTCAGAACAAAAACATTGATGATCCCCAGTTTCTTCCAGTTGTGCAACAAAGACTTCAGTCCACATCCATTAGCCACCAGACCAACGATGAATACTAAGATGAAAACAGGAGGCAGGAATCTGCTTGTAAAGTCAAAGTTGATACGTTGACAAGTTGTGTTATTCATTGTTGGTGTAATTCCTTCCCTCGGTGAGTGTGTGAAACAGAATAACAGTTCAGCAGTTCAGAAAAGACTTCCTGTTTTAAGCCTTGGCCTCTGAATACTAGGTATGTGTTTCTGCACCTGCAAGTTTACAGGAAATGGACTCGTAAAATTTCATTGGTTGACTCGTTTGCCTTTTTTGAAAACTGAAAATAGAAAGTGAGTCCATGCTCAAACCAAGTCACATCTTTGACTACAATGACAGGCTAATATGTACTTGTCTGTCTTTATTTTTGTGACTCCTCTGATAATACTTTTTGATAAATGGAAACTGAAGTTTAACCCTAGTTTAGTAGCCTATGTGTGTGGCACCATTTCTAACATGATGGCAATAAATATTTAAATTCATTAATTGGAACATAGCTATAATTTCATTTCTATTCAAACTTGATCAACAATTATATGCATATATAAATTTATCCTCCTCTATCTTTACTTAAACCTGAGAAAGTTTTTTGGAAATGTTTAGCACATTACATTTAACCACTTTATATCAGAAAGGCTGCAGATTTTACTAGTGACCACACAAAGTTTCACACTACATATTGGAAATTATTTCTGTATCATGTAGTCAGCAGAAGTTCTATAGTGCAGGACTACATGATAATTTTACTCACTTTCAGTAAAGTAATTATTTAACATAACTAAGAAAGGCACTGTGTTAGTCGATAAGCTATTAGAGTAACACGAGGTGTCAGGTTTCTACTGTCTGGGTTTTGTATGGTTTACCGCTTCCTGCAGTAAAGCATGTTTGTATTTAAGCTGTGAGTTGATTGTATTGTCCTTATATGTTATCAATATACAGTAATACAACAAGAAATGTTTGATTTGTATGGCAGTGTACCTCTGATTATCTCAAATGTTGTCGTTAATAGCTTTATTTTCGGGTGATCAAATCATTTAGCTTTGTAAATCAGTAATAAGCCTTTTCAATAACAGTGTTTGGTTTGGATACACTCCAACCAAAAACGTTGTTCAAAATTTGACAACCCAAATATTGTACTAACTGGTAATGATTTATTTCAAATCTATAGCAATTATAAATTATGTCTTTAGCATGAATAAAGAGAGTTACAGAATACATCTTTTAAAGATAATGGTCTAATATCTTGAGAGTTGAGACTGTTTCTCTGTAGATTTCTAGCCACACTAGCAGCATAGCTCTCACTGGCCAGCAGCCACAATGCAGCAGGAACCTCTGTGTGTGTTTGTATGTGAGCAAGTGCACGTACATACAGCGGAGGATGGCGGTGGGGCTGACTGACTTGGAGTGAGAGATGTTTTGCTGAAACACGGTGCAAAACACAATGTTAGAGATCTTTTATGTAATTATAAGAAGTGTAAGTGAGGAAAAAGACATCACCTGCAATAGTTTCATACTGCGAGCACCAGTGTGTTGACTGCAGCTCATTTAATGGCCACAGATGTCACTAGTGAGAAGGAATTTCTGACAGAACCTTTAATTCTAATCACAACATGGCATAATGTGACAAGAATGTATGGATGTCATACATTGTTATTTTTTATTTAACATGCACACACTTGATCCATACCTGCTTTGTGTGGGATGTGCGATGACAATAATAGTCCCCCTGAACTTTAGTGCTACTGAGTTCCGTCACCTACAATCACTTTACCTCACAGTAAACTATCAACACTAACATATACCAATATAAATTCTCTGTCAGCTAGAAACAACATGAGGTACTGAGTATATTGTTGTGTCACACTGGATGTAGCAGGATCAACAGGAATATATTTATTTATTTGAAAAATCACCCCATTAAAGGGACACTTTGTCTCTAAGAGGCCAAACAGGCAGGTGCTCAAGCCCCCTTTGAGGTCCCTCTGTGCATGTGCCTGACCTTGTCAGTGGTATTTCACAACACAGAATACAACTTTGAAAATTAAAGTTTTGTGAACGTTTTGAAGTTTGAATGGGGTCTGCTTTCACCAATCACACAATAGCAAAAGACAAACAATCGCGACAAAGTCAACTTCTCCAGCAGCATCAGGGCGGCAATCTGTTCCAGCCACATTTCGGAAATCTTGCAATTTTCAGGCCAATGGCAGCACTGAAGTCAGTCAGTCAGTCAGTCAGTCAGTCAGTCAGTCAGTCAGTCAGTCAGTCAGTTAGTCAGTCAGGCAGTCAGACTAACCTGCCATCCTTCCACAGGGCCCAGTGCAGCGTGCTGCTGCGACTCTGCTCTCTGCAGACGGAGAAAACTTCATTCAAAGTACTTTCCAGCAGTGAATAATCAGCCATTTAATTTGTGACTTCAAATGTTAAGTTACACGATACAACTTCAACGTGTTTCTTTAAAACCATACAAAACATCCGCAAGACCAAGGTTCAGAACAAAAATATTGACATGTCCCAGTTTTTTCCATTTCTGCAGCAAAGACTTCAATCCTCATCCATTAGCCACCAGACCAACGATGAATACTAAGATGAAAACAGGAGGCAGGAATCTGCTTGTAAAGTCAAAGTTGATATGTTGACAAGATGTGTTATTCATTGTTAGTGAAATTCCTTCCCTCGGTGAGTGTGTGAAACAGAATAACAGTTCAGCAGTTCAGAAAAGACTTCCTGTTTTAAGCCTTGGCCTCTGAATATTAGATATGTGTTTCTGCACCTGCAAGTTTACAGGAAATGGACTCGTAAAATTTCATTGGTTGACTCATTTGCCTTTTTTGAAAACTGAAAATAGAAAGTGAATCAATGCTCAAACCAAGTCACATCTTAGACTGCAATGACAGGCTAATATGTACTTGTCTGTCTTTATTTTTGTGACTCCTCTGACAATACCTTTTGATAAATGGAAACTGAAGTTTAACTCTAGTTTAGTAGCCTATGTGTGTGGCACCATTTCTAACATGAGGGCATTAAATATTTAAATTCATTAATTGGAACATAGCTATAACTTCATTTTTATTCAAACTTGATCAATGATTATATGCAAATATCAATTTATCCTCCTCTATCTTTACTTAAACCTGAGAAAGTTAGTTGGAAATGTTTAGCACATTACATTTCACCACTTTATATCAGAAAGGCTGCAGTTCTTACTAGTGACCACACAAAGTTTCACACTACATATTGGAAATTATTTCTGTATCATGTAGTCAGCAGAAGTTCTATAGTGCAGGACTACATGATAATTTTACTCACTTTCAATAAAGTCATTATTTACCATTACTGTGGTAGATTCCACCAAGAAAGAGATTTTTACGGAAATGAAATAAAATAAAAAAGATGCACTTGATGAATAAACTTCATAGTTTGCACTAAGCTATTAGAGTAAAACGAGGTTACAGGTTTCCACTGTCTGGTTGGGTTTTGTATGGTTTACCGCTTCCTTTGGTAAAGCATGTTTCTATTTAAGCTGTGAGTTGATTGTTTTATTCTGATATGTTTTCAATATACAGTAATATAACAAGAAATGTTTGATTTGTATGGCAGTGTACCTCTGATTATCTCAAATGTTGTCGTTAATAGCTTTATTTTCTGGTGATCAAATCATTTAGCTTTGTAAATCAGTAATAAGCCTTTTAATAATAACAGTGTTTGGTTTGGATACACTCCACCCAAAAATGTTGTTCAAAAATTGACAACCCAAATATTGTACTAATTGGAAATGGCCTATTTCAGATCTACAGCAATTATAAATTATGTCTTTAGCATGAATAAAGAGAGTTACAGAATACATCTTTTAAAAATAATGGTCTAATATCTTGAGAGTTGATAATATTTCTCTGTAGATTTCTAACCACACTAGCAGCATAGCTCTCACTGGCCAGCAGCCACAATGCAGCAGGAACCTCTGTGTGTGTTTGTATGTGATCAAGTGCACGTACATACAGCGGAGGATGGCGGTGGGGTTGACTGACTGGGAATGAGAGATGCTTTGCTCAAACATGGTGCAAAACACAATATTAGAGATCTTTTATGTAAGTATAAGAAGTGTAAGTGAGGAAAAAAACATCACCTGTAGCAGTCTCGTTCTGCGAGCACCAGTGTGTTGACTGCAGCTCATTTAATGGCCACAGATGTTACTAATGAGAAGGAATTTCTGACAGAATCTTTAATTCTAATCACAGCATAGCATAATGTGACAAGGATGTATGGATGTCATACATTGTTATTTTTTATTTAACATGCACACAGATCCATACCTGCTTTGCATGGGATGTGCGATGACAAAAATAGTCCCCTTGAACCTTAGTGCTACTGAGTTCCGTCACCTACAATCACTTTACCTCACAGTAAACTATTAACAGTGACATATACCAATATAAACTCTCTGTCAGCTAGAAACAACATGAGGTACTGAGTATATTGTTGTGTCACGCTGGATGTAGCAGGATCAACAGGAATATATTTATTTATTTGAAAAATCACCCCAGTAAAGGGGCACTTTGTCTCTAAGAGACCAAACGGGCAGGTGCTCAAGCCCCCTTTGAGGTCCCTCTGTGCATGTGCCTGACCTTGTCAGTGGTATTTCACAACACAGAATACAACTTTGAAAATTAAAGTTTTGTGAACGTTTTAAAGTTTGAATGGGGTCTGTTTTCACCAATCACACAATAGCAAAAGACAAACAATCACGACAAAGTCAACTTCTCCAGCAGCATCAGGGCGGCAATCTGTTCCAGCCACATTATGTTACAGGTTTGTAACATATTAAGTTTGATGTATACCATCCAAAGCTCTATTGTTATAAATGGAATATGATAGGTTTAAAAAAAATGTGATCAATAGTCGAAACTTTGACATTTTATATTTTTCCCCAATATAATGTTGAGAATATACTCTCATGCTGTTTCAAGACAAATAAGATGTCTTTGTCTTGAAATTGCTGAGCTTAAAATAAGTGTCAAAGCATACTGCAGGTCATGAAACAGACATACCCCTTGTATCTAAGTAAAAACATAACCCCAAATAAGATAAAAAATGGCAAATTAAGACAAGGCATGTGGTATTTACTTGCATTAAGTCAAACACCCCTGCATAGTCAGTATAATATATTTTCTATATAGATAGAGTTTTTGGAGTGCAGTTTTAGCACTTAAAGTACAGTTGTATGATGTTACGCATATCATGTAAGATGTTATTCATAAGTGTGCAAACAGTTTGGGTGATCCAGTTTTTCACCCACACAAATTAGAAAGTAAGAGTCTCCCTCTGGTGGTTCCTACTTCAGAGAAAACACTGCAAGCCTTTCTGAACAATCATAATAACATATTGAGACTTGAAGACTTAGAGAATTTATTATTTCAGTGATTTTTAAAGTTTTTCTCTCTCTATATAAACACAATTTTCCACATATACAAGTCTGAATTATATTCGCATGACAACAACAGCATGGTCATATATAAACTTGAACCATATTCTTATTTAATTAACCTTTTGTTATTTTATTCATTGTTAACTGTATTTTTATGCTAAGCATTGTGTCAGTATAATCACACAAATTTAAATATTGAAATTAGAAACAAAATCATTATTTCTGAGAAACATTTACAAATATATACTAATAATTAGCATGTTCCTGAAAAACATATTTTTCATGTATTATACCTAATCTGTGATTTGATTCATGGGCACACTACCAGAGTCTGTTGGAGGTAAATGTCTGAACATCTGACGAGCTCGCTGGAGCAGCTGTCTGAGCTGAGCAGGAATATCTTCATTTCCATGAAGATAAACCAGAGGGTTGAGAGCACTGTTCAGACACACAAGTCCACGACTTATCTGATGAGCAATGTAGACTCTATTAGACCATTCACGGCATTTCTTCTGTTCTAATAAAACTCTTGACCAGAGGTTGAGGTTCCTCAATACATGATAGGGGATGTAACAAACAGAGAAGAGAACAATCAAGATGAACAACAATTTCAAACTTCTCTGTTTCTGTACCTTGTCAGTGGCATTTTTGTGGCAGAGAATGACAATCACATGTCCATAGCAGCCCAGTGTGATGAGGAATGGTAGACAAAACCCAGTAAGTGTCAATCTGAGGCTGTATTTCAGGTAATCCTCAACATATGTCTTATGGGTGGTATCATAGCATTTCCCAGGCCTGTTTCCAAATGTCTTGATGTAGAACATGTCCGGAAGACTTTGAATGCTCACCAACAGCCAAACCATGACTGAAATAGCCACAGAGTGGGTGACAGTTAATCTTCCCATCATTCTCATTGGATGGACAATGGCCAGGTACCTGTACACACTCATACAAGTAAGGAATCCAATGCTGCCATATAAATTCAGGTTGAAGCAGAATCTTGTTATCTTGCAGAATGTGTCTCCAAAGATCCAAGTACTCTTCATAAAATAGTACACCATCAGAAATGGGAGTGTGAGCAGATACAGAATATCTGCAAGACCAAGGTTCAGAACAAAAACATTGACGTTCCCCAGTTTCTTCCAGTTGAGCAGCAAAGACTTCAGTCCCCATCCATTAGCCACTAGACCAACGATGAATACTAAGATGTAAACAGGTGGCAGGAATCTGCTTGTAAAGTCAAAGCTGATACGTTGACAAGTTGTGTTATTCATTGTTAGTGTAATTCCTTCCCTCGGTGAGTGTGTGAAACAGAATAACAGTTCAGTTCAGAGAAGACTTCCTGTTTTAAGCCTTGGCTTCTGAATACTAGGTATGTGTTTCTGCACCTGCAAGTTTACAGGAAATGGACTCGTAAAATTTTATTGGTTGACTCGTTTGCCTTTTTTGACAATTGAAAATAGAAAGTGAATCAACGTTCAAACCAAGTCACATCTTAGATTATAATGACAGGCTAATATGTACTTGTCTGTCTTTATTTTTGTGACTCCTTTCACAATACCTTTTGATAAATGAAAACTGAAGTTTAACTCTAGTTTAGTAGCCTATGTGTGTGGCACCATTTCTAACATGATGGCAATAAATATTTAAATTCATCAATTAGAACATTCAACGATTCCAGGCAAATATCAATTTATCCTCCCCTATCTTTACTTAAACCTGAGAAAGTTAGTTGGAAATGTTTAGCACATTACATTTCACCACTTTAAATCAGAAAGGCTGCAGTTTTTACTAGTGACTGCACAAAGTTTCACACTACATATTGAAATTATTTCTGTATCATGTAGTCAGCAGAAGTTCTATAGTGCAGGGCTACATGATAATTTTACTCACTTTCAGTAAAGTCATAATTTAACATAACTAAGACAGGTACTGTGTTAGTTGATAAGCTATTAGAGTAACACAAGGTGTCAGGTTTCTACTGTCTGGTTGGATTTTGTATGGTTTACCGCTTCCTGCAGTAAAGCATGTTTCTATTTCAGCTGTGAGTTGATTGTATTATTCTGATATGTTTTCAATATACAGTAATATAACAAGAATGTTTTATTTGTATGGCAGTGTACCTCTGATTATCTCAAATGTTGTCGTTATTAATAGCTTTATTTTCTGGTGATCAAATCATTTAGCTTTGTAAATCAGTAATAAGCCTTTTAATAATAACAGTGTTTGGTTTGGATACACTCCAACCAAAAATGTTCAAAAATTTGACAACCCAAATATTGTACTAATTGGAAATGGCTTATTTCCAATCTATAGCAATTATAAATTATATCTTTAGCATGAATAAAGAGAGTTACAGAAGACATCTTTTAAAAATAATGGTCTAATATCTTGAGAGTTGAGACTGTTTCTCTGTAGATTTCTAACCACACTAGCAGCATAGCTCTCACTGGCCAGCAGCCACAATGCAGCAGGAACCTCTGTGTGTTTGTATGTGAGCAAGTGCACGTACATACAGCGGAGGATGGCGGTTGGGTTGATTGACTGGGAGTGAGAGATGTTTTGCTGAAACATGGTGCAAATTTAACTATTAGCATGAATGAAATCTTACTTGCAATCCGTTGCAAAGTCAATGGTTTGGTGGTTACATAAGCTGCATATTGCAAACACAGAACTACTAGGCAAGGCAAGTTTAATTATGTAGCACATTTCAGCAACAAAGCAATTCAAAGTACACTACTACTGCCGAGACAATGAAAATGAAATTAGAAACAGAATCATTACTTCTGAGAAACATTTGCAAATATATACTAATATTTAATATGTTACTGGAAAAACATATTTTTCACGTATTAAACATCACCTGTGAGTTCTGTCATGGGCACACTACCAGAGTCTGTTGGAGGTGGACGTCTGAACATCTGACGAGCTCGCTGGAGCAGCTGTCTGAGCTGAGAACGAATATCTTCATTTCCATGAAGATAAACCAGAGGGTTGAGAGCACTGTTCAGACACACAAGTCCACGACTTATCTGATGAGCAATGTAGACTCTATTAGACCATTCACGGCATATCTGCTGTTTTGATAAAACTCTTGACCAGAGGATGAGGTTCTTCAATACATGATAGGGGATGTAACAAACAGAGAAGAGAACAATCAAGATGAGCAATAATTTCAAACTTCTCTGTTTCTGTACCTTGTCAATGGTATTTTTGCGGCAGAGAATGACAATCACATGTCCATAGCAGCCCAGTGTGATGAGGAATGGGAGACAAAACCCAGTGAGTGTCCATCCGAGGCTATATTTCAGGTAATCCTCAACGTATGTATCATTGGTGGTATCATAGCATTTCCCAGGTTTGTTTCCAAATGTCTTGGTGTAAAACATGTCTGGAAGACTTTGAACACTCACCAATAGCCAAACCATGACTGAAATAGCCACAGAGTGGGTGACAGTTAATCTTCCCCTCACTCTCATTGGATGGACAATGGCCAGGTACCTGTACACACTTATACAAGTAAGGAATCCAATGCTGCCATATAAATTTATGTTGAAGCAGAATCTTGTTATCTCGCAGAATGTGTCTCCAAAGATCCAAGTACTGTCCTTAAAATAGTACACCATCAGAAATGGGAGTGTGAGCAGATACAAAATATCTGCAAGACCAAGGTTCAGAACAAAAACGTTGATGATCTTAAGTTTCTTCCAGTTGTGCAGCAAAGACTTCAGTCCCCATGCATTAGCTACCAGACCAACGATGAAAACTAAGATGAAAACAGGAGGCAGGAATCTGCTTGAAAAGTCAAAGTCGACACGTTGACAAGTTGTGTTATTCATTGTTGGTGTAATTCCTTCCCTCGGTGAGTGTGTGAAACAGAATAACAGTTCAGCAGTTCAGAAAAGACGTCCTGTTCAAAGCCTTGGCCTCTGAATACCAGATATGTGTTTCTGCACCTGCGAGTTTACAGGAAATGGACCCGTAAAATTTCATTGGTTGACTTGTTGGTTATTTTTATTAAAACTAAAAATAGAAAGTGAGTCCATGCTCAAACCAAGTCACAGCTTAGATTACAATAACAGGCTAATATGTACTTGTCTGTCTTTATTTTTGTGACTCCTCTGACAATACCTTTTGATAAATGGAAACTGAAGTTTAACTCTAGTTTAGTAGCCTGTGTGTATGGCACCATTTCTAACATGATGGCATTAAATATTTAAATTAATCAATTAGAACATTCAACGATTCCAGGCAAATATCAATTTATCCTCCCCTATCTTTACTTAAACCTGAGAAAGTTATTTGGAAATGTTTAGCACATTACATTTCATCACTTTATATCAAAAAGGCTGCAGTTTTTACTAGTGACCACACAAAGTTTCACACTACATATTGGAAATTATTTCTGTATCATGTAGTAAGCAGAAGTTCTATAGTGCAGGACTACATGATAATTTTACTCACTTTCAGTAAAGTCATTATTTACCATTACTTGGGTAGATTCCACCAAGATAGAGATTTTTACGGAAATGAAAGGAAATAAAAAAGATGCACTTGATGAATAAACTTCATAGTTTGCACTAAGCTATTAGAGTTAAACGAGGTGTCAGGTTTCCACTGTCTGGTTGGGTTTTGTATGGTTTACCGCTTCCTGCAGTAAAGCATGTTCCTATTTTAGCTGTGAGTTGATTGTATTGTTCCTATATGTTATCAGTATACAGTAATATAACAAGAAATGTTTGATTTGTATGACAGTGTACCTCCGATTATCTCAAATGTTGTCGTTAATAGCTTTGTTTTCTGGTGATCAAATCATTTAGCTTTGTAAATCAGTAATAAGCCTTTTAATAGTAACAGTGTTTGGTTTGGATACACTCCAACCAAAAACATAGTTCAAAATTTGGCAACCCAAATATTGTACTAATTAGAAATGGCTTATTTCAAATCTATAGCAATTATAAATAATGTCTTTAGCATGAATAAAGAGAGTTACAGAATACATCTTTTAAAAATAATGGTCTAAGATCTTGAGAGTTGAGACTGTTTCTCTGCAGATTTCTAACCACACTAGCAGCGTAGCTCTCACTGGCCAGCAGCCACAATGCAGCAGGAACCTCTGTGTGTGTTTGTATGTGAGCAAGTGCACGTACATGCAGCGGAGGATGGCGGTGGGGTTGATTGATTGGGAGTGAGAGATGCTTTGCTCAAACATGGTGCAAAACACAATATTAGAGATCTTTTATGTAATTATAAGAAGTGTAAGTGAGGAAAAAAACATCACCTGTAGTAGTCTCGTGCCCCGAGCACCAGTGTGTTGACTGCAGCTCATTTAATGGCCACAAATGTCACTAGTGAGAGGGAATTTCTGACAGAACCTTTAATTCTAATCACAACATGGCATAATGTGACAAAGATGTATGGATGTCATACATTGTTATTTTTTATTTAACATGCACACAGATCCATACCTGCCTTGCTTGGGATGTGCAATGACAATAATAGTCCCCTTGAACCTTAGTGCTACTGAGTTCTGTCACCTACAATCACTTTACCTCACAGTAAACTATTAACACTGACATATACCAATATAAATTCTCTGTCAGCTAGAAACAACATGAGGTACTGAGTATATTGTTGTGTCACGCTGGATGTAGCAGGATCAACAGGAATGTATTTATTTATTTTAAAAAATCACCCCAGTAAAGGGACACTTTGTCTCTAAGAGACCAAACAGGCAGTTGCTCAAGCCCCCTTTGAGGTCTATCTGTGCATGTGCCTGACCTTGTCAGTGGTATTTCACAACACAGAATACAACTTTGAAAATTAAAGTTTTGTGAACGTTTTGAAGTTTGAATGGGGTCTGCTTTCACCAATCACACAAGAGCAAAAGACAAATGACCCAGACAAAGTCAACTTCTCCAGCAGCATCAGGGCGGCAATCTGTTCCAGCCACATTTCAACAGAGGGAAATCTTGCAATTTTCAGGCCGATGGCAGCATTGAAGTCAGTCAGTCAGTCAGTCAGTCAGTCAGTCCATCAGACTAACCTGCCATCCTTCCACAGGGCCCAGTGCAGCGTGCTGCTGCAACTCTGCTCTCTGCAGACGGAGAAAACTTCATTCACAGTAATTATAACAGTGAATAATCAGCCATTTAATTTGTGACTTCAAATGTTAAGACACATCATACAACTTCAAGGTGTTTCTTTAAAACCATACAAAATATCAGCAAGACTAAGGTTCAAAACAAAAACATTGACATGTCCCAGTTTTTTCCATTTCTGCAACAAAGACTTCAATCCTCATCCATTAGCTACCAGACCAACGATGAATACTGAGATGAAAACAAGAGGCAGAAATCTGTGTTCAAAGAAAAAGATGACACGAGGACAAGATGTGCATCCCTGCATCGTCAGTATAATATAATTTGAACTCAAAACAAATCAGACAAGATTTTAATCTCACTTTCTTGGAAATAGAGTTTTTGGAGTGCAGTCTTAGCACTTAAAGTACAGTTGTATGATGTTATGCATATCATGTAAGATGTTATTCATAAGTGTGCAAACAGTTTGGGTGATCCAGTTTTTCACCCACACAAATGAGAAAGTAAGAGTCTCCCTCTGGTGGTTCCTACTTCAAAGGAAACACTGCAAGCCTTTCTGAAAAATCATAATAACATATTGAGACTTGAAGATTCAGAGAATTTATTACTTCAGTGATTTTTAATTTTTTTTTCTGCATATATAAACACAATTTTCCACATATACAAGTCTGAATTATGCTCAGATGACAACAACAGCATGGTCATATATAAACTTAAACAGTATTCTAATGTGATTAACCTTTTGTTATTTTATTCATTGTTAACTGTCTTTCATGCCAAACATTCAGTATAATCACACAAATTTAAATATTAGCATGAATGAAATCTTACTTGCAATCTGTTGCAAAGTCAAAGGTTTGGTGGTTACATAAGCTGCATATTGCAAACACAGAACTACTAGGCAAGGCAAGTTTATTTATGTAGCACATTTCAGCAACAAAGCAATTCAAAGTACACTACTACTGCTGAGACAATGAAAATGAAATTAGAAACGGAATCATTAGTTTTGAGAAACATTTACAAATATATACTAATATTTAACATGTTACTGGAAAAACATATTCTTCATGTATTATACCTAATCTGTGATTTGATTCATGGGCACACTACCAGAGTGTGTTGGAAGTGGACGTCTGAACATCTGACGAGCTCGCTGGAGCAGCTCTCTGAGCTGAGCAGTAATATCTTCATTTCCATGAAGATAAACCAGAGGGTTTAGAGCACTGTTCAGACACACAAGTCCACGACTTATCTGACGAGCAATGTAGACTCCATTAGACCAATCATAGCATACCTGCTGTTTTGATAAAACTCTTGACCAGAGGCTGAGGTTCTTGAATACATGATAGGGGATGTAACAAACAGAGAAGAGAACAATCAAGATTAGCAATAATTTCAAACTTCTCTGTCTTTGTACCTTGTCAATGGTATTTCTGCGGCAGAGAATGACAATCACTTGTCCATAGCAGCCCAATGTGATGAGGAATGGGAGACAAAACCCAGTGAGTGTCCATCCGAGGCTGTATTTCAGGTAATCCTCAACGTATGTCTTATGGGTGGTATCATAGCATGCAGTCTTGTTTTCAGATGTCTTGGTGTAGAACATGTCTGGAAGACTTTGAACGCTCACCAACAGCCAAATCATGACTGAAATAGCCACATAGTGGGTGACAGTTAATCTTCCCCTCGCTCTCATTGGATGGACAATGGCCAGGTACCTGTACACACTTATACAAGTAAGGAATCCAATGCTGCCATATAAATTTATGTTGAAGCAGAATCTTGTTATCTTGCAGAATGTGTCTCCAAAGATCCAAGTACTGTCCTTAAAATAGTACACCATCAGAAATGGGAGTGTGAGCAGATACAAAATATCTGCAAGACCAAGGTTCAGAACAAAAACATTGATGTCCCCCAGTTTCTTCCAGTTGTGCAGCAAATACTTCAGTCCCCATCCATTAGCCACCAGACCAACGATGAATACTAAGATGAAAACAGGAGGCAGGAATCTCCTTGGAAAGTCAAAGTTGATACTTTGACAAGTTGTGTTATTCATTGTTGGTGAAATTCCTTCCCTCGGTGAATGTGTGAAACAGAATAACAGCTCAGCAGTTCAGAAAAGACGTCCTGTTTTAAGCCTTGGCTTCTGAATACTAGATATGTGTTTCTGCACCTGCGAGTTTACAGGAAATGGACACTTAAAATTTCATTGGTTGACTTGTTGGTTATTTTTTATTAAAACTGAAAATAGAAAGTGAATCAACGTTCAAACCAAGTCACAGCTTAGACTATAATAACAGGCTAATATGTACTTGTCTGTCTTTATTTTTGTGACTCCTCTGACAATACCTTTTGATAAATGAAAACTGAAGTTTAACTCTAGTTTAGTAGCCTATGTGTGTGGCACCATTTCTAACATGATGGCATTAAATATTTAAATTCATCAATTAGAACATTCAACGATTCCAGGCAAATATCAATTTATCCTCCCCTATCTTTACTTAAACCTGAGAAAGTTAGTTGGAAATGTTTAGCACATTACATTTCACCACTTTATATCAGAAAGGCTGCAGTTCTTACTAGTGACTGCACAAAGTTTCACACTACATATTGGAAATTATTTCTGTATCATGTAGTCAGCAGAAGTTCTATAGTGCAGGACTACATGATAATTTTACTCACTTTCAGTAAAGTCATTATTTAACATAACTAAGACAGGCACTGTGTTAGTTGATAAGCTATTAGAGTAACACGAGGTGTCAGGTTTCCACTGTCTGGTTGGGTTTTGTATGGTTTCCCGCTTCCTTTGGTAAAGCATGCTTCTATTTAAGCTGTGAGTTGATTGTATTATTCTGATATGTTTTCAATATACAGTAATATAACAAGAAATGTTTGATTTGTATGGAAGTGTACCTCTGATTATCTCAAATGTTGTCGTTAATACCTTTTTTTTCTGGTGATCAAATCATTTAGCTTTGTAAATCAGTAATAAGCCTTTTGATAGTAACAGTGTTTGGTTTAGATACACTCCAACGAAAAACGTTGTTCAAGAATTGCCAACCCAAATATTGTACTAATTGGAAATGGCTTATTTCAAATCTATAGCAATTATAAATTATGTCTTTAGCATGAATAAAGAGAGTTACAGAATACATCTTTTAAAAATAATGGTCTAATATCTTGAGAGTTGATAATATTTCTCTGTAGATTTCTAGCCACACTAGCAGCATAGCTCTCACTGGCCAGCAGCCACAATGCGGCAGGAACCTCTGTGTGTGTTTGTATGTGAGGAAGTGCACGTACATACAGCGGAGGATGGCGGTGGGGTTGATTGATTGGGAGTGAGAGATGCTTTGCTCAAACATGGTGCAAAACACAATATTAGAGATCTTTTATGTAAGTATAAGAAGTGTAAATGAGGAAAAAGACATCACCTGCAATAGTCTCGTACCGCGAGCACCAGTGTGTTGACTGCAGCTCATTTAATGGCCACAGATGTCACTAGTGAGAAGGAATTTCTGACAGAACCTTTAATTCTAATCACAACGTGGCATAATGTGACAAGAATGTATGGATGTCATACATTGTTATTTTTTATTTAACATGCACACAGATCCATACCTGCTTTGCATGGGATGTGCAATGACAATAATAGTCCCCTTGAACCTTAGTGCTACTGAGTTCTGTCACCTACAATCACTTTACCGCACAGTAAACTATCAACACTGACATATACCAATATGAATTCTCTGTCAGCTACATTCAGAAAGAACATGAGGTACTGAGTATATTGTTGTGTCATGCTGGATGTAGCAGGATCAACAGGAATATATTTATTTATTTAAAAAAATCACCCCAGTAAAGGGACACTTTGTCTCTAAGAGACCAAACAGGCAGGTGCTCAAGCCTCCTTTGAGGTCCCTCTGTGCATGTGCCTGACCTTGTCAGTGGTATTTCACAACACAGAATACAACTTTGAAAATTAAAGTTTTGTGAACGTTTTAAAGTTTGAATGGGGTCTGCTTTCACCAATCACACAATAGCAAAAGACAAATGACCCAGACAAAGTCAACTTCTCCAGCAGCATCAGGGCGGCAATCTGTTCCAGCCACATTTCAACAGAGGGAAATCTTGCAATTGTCAGGCCAGTCAGTCAGTCAGTCAGTCAGTCAGTCAGACAGACTAACCTGCCATCCTTCCACAGGGCCCAGTGCAGCGTGCTGCTGCGACTCTGCTCTCTGCAGACGGAGAAAACTTCATTCAAAGTACTTTCTAGCAGTGAATAATCAGCCATTTAATTGTGACTTCAAATGTTAAGACACATCATACAACTTCAAGGTGTTTCTTTAAAACAATACAAAATATCAGCAAGACTAAGGTTCAAAACAAAAATATTGACATGTCCCAGTTTTTTCCATTTCTGCAAAAAAGACTTGAATCCCCATCCATTAGCTACCAGAACAACGATGAATACTGAGATGAAAACAAGAGGCAGAAATCTGTGTTCAAAGAAAAAGATGACATGAGGACAAGATGTGCATCCCTGCATAGTCAGTATAATATAATTTGAACTCAAAACAAGTCAGACAAGATTTCAAATCAAAATACAAGATTATCTCACTTTCTTGGAAATAGAGTTTTTGCAGTGCAGTCTTAGCACTTAAAGTACAGTTGTATGATGTTATGCATATCATGTAAGATGTTATTCATAAGTGTGCAAACAGTTTGGGTGATCCAGTTTTTCACCCACACAAATGAGAAAGTAAGAGTCTCCCTCTGGTGGTTCCTACTTCAGAGAAAACACTGCAAGCCTTTCTGAACAATCATAATAACATATTGAGACTTGAAGATTTACAGAATTTATTACTTCAGTGATTTTTAAAGTTTTTTTCTGCATATATAAACACAATTTTCCACATATACAAGTCTGAATTATGCTCAGATGACAACAACAGCATGGTCATATATAAACTTAAACAGTATTCTAATTTGATTAACCTTTTGTTATTTTATTCATTGTTAACTGTCTTTCATGCTAAACATTCAGTATAATCACACAAATTTAAATATTAGCATGAATGAAATCTTACTTGCAATCTGTTGCAAAGTCAAAGGTTTGGTGGTTACATAAGCTGCATATTGCAAACACAGAACTACTAGGCAAGGCAAGTTTATTTATGTAGCATATTTCAGCAACAAAGCAATTCAAAGTACACTACTACTGCTGAAACAATGAAAATTAAATTAGAAACAGAATCATTATTTCTGAGAAACATTTACAAACATGTATTAATATTTAACATGTTACTGGAAAAACATATTTTTCATGTATTAAACGTCATCTGTGAGTTCTGTCATGGGCACACTACCAGAGTCTGTTGGAGGTGGACGTCTGAACGTCTGACGAGCTCGCTGGAGCAGCTCTCTGAGCTGAGAACGAATATCTTCATTTACCGCTTCCTGCAGTAAAGCATGTTTGTATTTTAGCTGTGAGTTGATTGTATTGTTCTTATATGTTATCAGTATACAGTAATATAACAAGAAATGTTTGATTTTTATGGCAGTGCACCTCTGATTATCTCAAATTTTCTGGTGATCAAATCATTTAGCTTTGTAAATCAGTAATAAGCCTTTTAATAATAACAGTGTTGTTTGGTTTAGATACACTCCAACCAAAAACATTTTTCAAATTTGACAACCCAAATATTGTACTAATTGGAAATGGCCTATTTCAAATCTGCATATTGCAAACACAGAACTACTAGGCAAGGCAAGTTTATTTATGTAGCACATTTCAGCAACAAAGCAATTCAAAGTACACTACTACTGCTGAGACAATGAAAATTAAAGGGACAAATATGGAACTAAAATCACAATTGTTACTTTTGAGAAACATTTACAAATATATACTAATATTTAACATGGTATTAGAAAAATATATTTATCATGTATTACACTTCATCTTTGATTTGATTCATGGGCACACTACCAGAGTCTGTTGGAGGTAAATGTCTGAACATCTGACGAGCTCGCTGGAGCAGCTGTCTGAGCTGAGCAGGAATATCTTCATTTCCATGAAGATAAACCAGAGGGTTTAGAGCACTGTTCAGACACACAAGTCCACGACTTATCTGATAAGCAATGTAGACTCCATTAGACCATTCACGGCACATATGCTGTTTTAATAAAACTCTTGACCAGAGGTTGAGGTTCTTGAATACATGATAGGGGATGTAACAAACAGAGAAGAGAACAATCAAGATGAACAACAACTTCAAACTTCTCTGTTTTTGTACCTTGTCAATGGTATTTCTGCGGCAGAGAATGACAATCACATGTCCATAGCAGCCCAGTGTGATGAGGAATGGGAGACAAAACCCAGTGAGTGTCCATCCGAGGCTGTATTTCAGGTAATCCTCAACATATCTGCTATGGGTCGTATCATAGCATTTCCCAGGTTTGTTTCCAAATGTCTTGGTGTAGAACATGTCTGGAAGACTTTGAACACTCACCAACAGCCAAACCATGACTGAAATAGCCACAGAGTGGGTGACAGTTAATCTTCCCATCATTCTCACTGGGTGGACAATGGCCAGGTACCTGTACACACTTATACAAGTAAGGAATCCAATGCTGCCATATAAATTCAGGTTGAAGCAGAATCTTGTTATCTTGCAGAATGTGTCTCCAAAGATCCATTTATTCTTCATAAAATAGTACACCATCAGAAATGGGAGTGTGAGCAGATACAAAATATCTGCAAGACCAAGGTTCAGAACAAAAACATTGATGATCTTAAGTTTCTTCCAGTTATGCAGCAAAGACTTCAGTCCCCATCCATTAGCCACCAGCCCAACGATGAATACTAAGATGAGAACAGGAGGCAGGAATCTGCTTGAAAAGTCAAAGTCGACACGTTGACAAGATGTGTTATTCATTGTTAGTGAAATTCCTTCCCTCGGTGAGTGTGTGAAACAGAATAACAGCTCAGCAGTTCAAAAAAGACTTCCTGTTTTAAGCCTTGGCCTCTGAATACTAGATATGTGTTTCTGCACTTGCGAGTTTACAGGAAATGGACCCGTAAAATTTCATTGGTTGACTCGTTTGCCTTTTTTGAGAACTGAAAATAGGAAGTGAGTCCATGCTCAAACCAAGTCACATCTTAGACTGCAATGACAGGCTAATATGTACTTGTCTGTCTTTATTTTTGTGACTCCTCTGACAATACCTTTTGATAAATGAAAACTGAAGTTTAACTCTAGTTTAGTAGCCTATGTGTGTAGCACCATTTCTAACATGAGGGTATTAAATATTTAAATGAATTAATTAGAACATAGCTATAATTTCATTTCTCTTCAACCCTGATCAACAATTATATTCAAATATCAATTTATCCTCCTCTGTCTTTACTCAAACCTGTTAAAGTTAGTTGGAAATGTTAAGCACATTACATTTCACCACTTTATATCAGAAAGGCTGCAGTTTTTACTAGTGACCACACAAAGTTTCACACTACATATTGAAATTATTTCTGTATCATGTAGTCAGCAGAAGTTCTATAGTGCAGGACTACATGATAATTTCACTCACTTTCAGTAAAGTCATTATTTAACATAACTAAGACAGGTACTGTGTTAGTCGATAAGCTATTAGAGTAACACGAGGTGTCAGGTTTCTACTGTCTGGTTGGGTTTTGTATGGTTTACCGCTTCCTGCAGTAAAGCATGTTTCTATTTTAGCTGTGAGTTGATTGTATTGTTCTTATATGTTATCAGTATACAGTAATATAACAAGAAATGTTTGATTTGTGTGGCAGTGTATCTCTGATTATCTGAAATGTTGTTGTCAATAGCGTCATTTTCTGGCGATCAAATCATTTAGCTTTGTCAGTATTAAGCCTTTTGATAGTAACAGTGTTTATTTTGGATACACTCCAACCAAAAACGTTGTTCAAAAATTGACAAACCAAATATTGTACTAATTGGAAATGGCCTACTTCAAATCTATAGCAATTATAAATTATGTCTTTAGCATGAATAAAGAGAGTTACAGAATACATCTTTTAAAAATAATGGTCTAATAGCTTGAGAGTTGATAATATTTCTCTGTAGATTTCTAACCACACTAGCAGCATAGCTCTCACTGGCCAGCAGCCACAATGCAGCAGGAACCTCTGTGTGTGTTTGTATGTGAGCAAGTGCACGTACATACAGCGGAGGATGGCGGTGGGGTTGACTGACTGGGAGTGAGAGATGTTTTGCTGAAACACGGCGCAAAACACAATGTGAGAGATCTTTTGTTTAATTATAAGAAGTGTAAGTGAGGAAAAAGACATCACCTGTAGCAGTCTCATTTTGCGAGCACCAGTGTGTTGACTGCAGCTCATTTAATGGCCACAGATGTCACTAATGAGAAGGAATTTCTGACAGAACCTTTAATTCTAATCACAACGTGTCATAATGTGACAAGAATGTATGGATGTCATACATTGTTATTTTTTATTTAACATGCACACAGATCCATACCTGCTTTGCATGGGATGTGCGATGACAATAATAGTCCCCTTGAACTTTAGTGCTACTGAGATCTGTCACCTAAAATCACTTTACCCCACAGTAAACTATCAACATTGACATATACCAATATAAATTCTTTGTCAGCTAGAAACAATATGAGGTACTGAGTATATTGTTGTGTCACACTGGATGTAGCAGGATCAACAGGAATATATTTATTTATTTGAAAAATCACCCCAGTAAAGGGACACTTTATCTCTAAGAGGCCAAACAGGCAGGTGCTCAAGCCCCCTTTGAGGTCCCTCTGTGCATGTGCCTGACCTTGTCAGTGGTATTTCACAACACAGAATACAACTTTGTAAATTAAAGTTTTGTGAACGTTTTAAAGTTTGAATGGGGTCTGCTTTCACCAATCACACAATAGCAAAAGACAAATGACCCAGACAAAGTCAACTTCTCCAGCAGCATCAGGGCGGCAATCTGTTCCAGCCACATTTCAACAGAGGGAAATCTTGCAATTTTCAGGCCGATGGCAGCACTGAAGTCAGTCAGTCAGTCAGTCAGTCAGTCAGTCAGTCAGTCAGTCAGTCAGTCAGTCAGTCAGACTAACCTGCCATCCTTCCACAGGGCCCAGTGCAGCGTGCTGCTGCGACTCTAGTCTCTGCAGATGGAGAAAACTTCATTCAAAGTATTTTCCAACAGTGAATAATCAGCCATTTAATTTGTGACTTCAAATGTTAAGACACATCATACAACTTCAAGGTGTTTCTTTAAAACCATACAAAATATCAGCAAGACCAAGGTTCAGAACAAAAACATTGACATGTCCCAGTTTTTTCCATTTCTGCAGCAAAGACTTCAATCCCCATCCATTAGCTACCAGACCAACGAGTCATTATTTACCATTACTTGGGTAGATCCCACCAAGATAGAGTTTTTTACTGAAATGAAATGAAATAAAAAATGTGCACTTTATCAATAAACTTTATAGATTGCACTCAGTTATGTATTACAGACAGGTACTGTGTTAGTGGATAAGCTATTAGAGTAACACAAGGTGTCAGATTTCTACTGTCTGTCAAATACAGATATAAATAGAAATACTGGGCCCTCTGCACATCCCTAATACTCACAAGGCATCTTCAAAGTCTAACAACTACAACATAGTAAAAACAATTTGGATGAATGAAATGGTCTCACAACAACTATCTAATTGTAATTAGATAGTTACACAGGTTCTAGTGGTAGCTATTGGCACCACTAGATGATGTAGTTGTAATGTCATACAGGAATAAATAATCATAACTTCAAAAGCAGATTATTTTAACCTACATTATCTCAAATCAAGGACTATTTTAATGCACAACTCAGAAGGGCATTTTTGCTCCTCAAGACTTAAAAGGGCCATTTTAGTTGAGGAATAGACCTTACTTCTCCTTAGAGTGAACTTGTATGAGAAAATGAGAGAATAATCACAATAATGAAAGCACAGCACAGAGCACGGACTGATGTGTCATCATATTTAAAAATAATTCCGTTCAAAGTCTGACTAAAACTGAAACTAAAGCAGAATATTTTGTAGAAGTCTAAACAAGTTACTTTCCACCGCTGAACATTTGACTGTTTGTTATTTCAGACACTTTAATGCTGTGAGAAAACGCTCCGCTCTGTCTGTCTCTCATGACGGGTTGGACTGAACCAACTCAAAGGGTGGTCCGCGAACATCAGATTTTTTTATTACTTGTTTTTGTTGCTGAAAATAGAAAAATGATCATTTATAAAGGCTGCTTAAAAAGAATCACCTGATTGCGAGGACTGTATGATGATAAGATTATTTCTAAAAAGACAAAAAAGTGGGGTCGCAAAACCATAACTTTGCTCCCCCTAATTGAATAATGGGAATGCATTTGCTGACCAAGAATAACTCAGTGAGTAATTGAAAAGTGTGACTAAGAGACTGATCTTGCAGGTGGGTGAGTCCATCCGTTTCTTTAGTAGACTCAACACACAGAGGTTGACTAATGTTGTCTTTTTCTGGGTGACTTTCTGCCTTCGGTGACCGGACTTTGTCCCGTCCTGCCAGGGTGCCTTTCAGAGTTTTTCCCTATGAACCACCTGAAAAACAAAAAAAGTGTGTTCAGAGAGGGTGTGAATTATTTATTTATTTATTAAGATAATAATAATAATGATGATAATAAAGATACTTAATTTATATAGCACATCCATTCTAAAGGACTAAGTTAGGGATGTTGCTGTAGATTGCTGATGTGTTTCATATAGGCCACTATAGTACTAAATCCACTAGTACTTAGGCATGAAAGAAAACAATTTCTAGACAGAAAGCAATGGGACATTATCTAAATAAAATTAAGTCGTTTGGAGACGCCGGCATATAAAATGAAGGAAAATGAAACTCACCTTGTAATTTGGAGTATCAGAATCACAAGTCCAGCTCCACTCACAGAAATGTTGACATGCCGCTGAAACGAGAGATTATTTTAGCAACAGTACAGATGAAGCCAATTGCCATGACTCTGATTTTAAACCTCAATTCAATTCACTT
Organism: Thunnus maccoyii; assembly: GCF_910596095.1. Classification (NCBI taxonomy): domain Eukaryota; kingdom Metazoa; phylum Chordata; class Actinopteri; order Scombriformes; family Scombridae; genus Thunnus; species Thunnus maccoyii. The sequence continues at coordinate 28,899,596 of NC_056536.1, read as the reverse complement.
AATTCACTCAATCCAGTGCTTTTCACGTTAAATGGGAATAAAATTCAAGATCAATCAAGATTGGTTAATAAGTCAAAAAGAATCTCAAAGAATAGATCTCAGGCCTAACAAAAGAAGTATATGCTAGTAAAACAGCTTATTTTGTTTGATGCTGTGATCAGACGGCATGGTACCAAATCATTATCATGACAGAAGTTAGGGCTTACAGCACGATCCAGACTGATTGGAAATGTTATGTATTTTGCCTCAAGCAAAGCAAAAAGGAACTCAGCTACTGATCTACTGGATGAAGATGAGTGAAAAATCATCCTCTACTGTCCAGGCAGATGTGTGCCAGCTCTCTGCTGTGGTATAGAGCTGCTGCCAGCTGTGTTTTTTCAAAAACCATCTACAGGTGAAATTGTATCAAATGCTACAGACTTGTTTGGCATCCCCATCTGTACAACTTTGCTGAATTTGGTTATCATGGAATATTAAATTTAAGAGATATAGCAGTTAATAAGTGGTATGTTGCTATTCTATTAATGGCCAAAAGGTGGGACTATTGGTGCCATGTTTCAATATGTCCTCCACATTCTTATGGAGAACTTGTGTACCAAGTTTCTTTTTATTCAAGACAAGACAATTGTAGAAATATGTTCTATTGTTGCTGTATTGCCGACTGAAGGTAGAATTGGATGAAATGCTAAACATTGGTCACAAAAATGCAGACTATTGCAACAAATTGTTGCACACACACATTCTCTCTCTCTCTCTCTCTCTCTCTCTCTCTCTCTCTCTCTCTCTCTCTCTCTCTCTCTCTCTCTCGCTCTCTTTTTCTCTCTCTCTCTCACACACACACAGTCTGAGTGATAGTGGAACAAATGCATGATTCAGTGCTCCAGAAAGCTTCGTTTCCACCATCATTACTACAGACCAGTGAAACGAAAAAACAAGTTTCTCCAAAAAAATGAAAATCAAAAAAGTGAAATCAAGCAAATCAAACTTGCCTTAACTGGCTTAACTCAAGCAAACTCAACCTTAGGCATACTCACATGCAGACAAAAATGCTGACATCCTCTTTCATTTCTGCTCTTTCTCAAACTAACAACTCTCCCCTTAAAGGACCAGTTTAGTGACATCTAGCAGTGAAGTTGCAGATTACAACCAACTGAATACCCCCCTTCCAAGCTTATAGGAGAACTTACAGTAGCCTTGTCTGTTCTGGGCTACTGTAGAGACATGTCGGTGCAACATGGTGGGCTCCATGGAAAAGGACACGCTCCCTATGTAAATATAAAGGGCTCATTCTAAGGTACCAAAAACAACAATTCTTATTTTCAGGCTAGTATACACTAAATGAAACATCCTTATGAATATTATATTCCATTTCTGCCAATAGATCCCCCTAAATCTTACACACTGGTCCTTTAAACGGGCCCTCCAATCTATCCAGGCAGAACCATATTTCTAGCAGGGCTGTCCTTTCCCTTATACCAACAGCTGTTATATGACAATGTCACTTGTATCGGTTAACATTGTTTATAGACACATCAATAGCAACATAGTCCTCACCATAAACCAAAATAATTAGAAATAACATAAATACAAAACCAAACATTACCAAACCAAACAAAATAAAATAAATCCCCCCATACTTGGACTAACCCATGACATCACTTGTGATATCAGCAAGAGCTTAAAAGCAGGAAGTGGTCCCCCTTTGTCTCCTGAGAACACGGTGGGTATATGGTAAGTTACAATCAAAACTAATCTATAACTCAAGAAACTCAGGGTATGGTTGTTGCTTAGGTGGTTCCATGGGTTGTTTGCCTTGTCCACTGGATTTCGCATGACAGATGTACGGATGTGTTTGAGAAGTTGACAATTTGAGTAAAGAATGAGAAAAAGAAATATATTCCTACTATTGTTATTTTACGTAACCTCCTGAGCTGCCAGAAGTCGGCCGAGGGGCAGTTTCCTGAAGCTGACCAATCAGAACAGAGTGGACTCATCAGGAGGCGGGTCTTAAAGGGACAGGAGCTAAAACGGCCTGTTTCACACAGAGGCTGAACTGAGGGGCTGCATAAAGAGCCAGTATAAGATAAACCTTTTGAACTGTAAATCAAGCAAAGATATTCAAGCAGCGCCCCAGAATATCAATATAGACCTGGAAATGTTCATGATGGGTCCCCTTTAAAGCAGTCTTTAAACTGATGGTAACTGCTAGGCATAGGAACAATCAAACAAACCCAAGACACCTTTTGCATCCTCAGTCAGGTTTTGAGGGTTTAATCTCAAACGGTGTCACAAAAGTAAGTTGCTGATAACTTGTGGAGCAATTAATGTTTTGCATTGGTGAGAAACAACTTGAGTTTACAGATAAATATAAGTATCTTGGTTTCTTTATAGATTAAAGTATGTCATTTTTACACGGTACATCAGTTCAAGCATATTCTGAGTATGGTATTGGGAGGTATTACAGGTAAAAAAAAAAAAATTCTATTGGAGGTGAATGGGCATCTGAAAAATTTGATTTATTAGAAGAGTGTGGACTTGAAGAAAATTATTTCCAAAAAGCTAATGTGGAAGTGGAGAAGTTTAAATACTAAGTCTGGGCTAAATGCATATGGTGATGAGGGGATACAAGCACTGTCAGCCCTCCGGTATCAAGGGCAGAGATTCACCTGGTCAGCATCGCACCTACAGCCATGTTTGCACAACACAAGTCAGGGAGGAGCAGGCAGGACGGCAATTATCACCCACAGTTGGTACCCAATTCCCTGTACAAGGAGCTCATCAAGACTAATCAGCACCTACATAAGGAGAGGCTTCTCACAGCCAGAGGGGGGTCAATTTAGACCTCACCTCAAACCACAGCTCACACCTATACTCTTTGTTCCTAGATGCAGAAAACTGACCGCCTGCCTCACCGAGCCTGACAACTGCCGAGACAACAATTTCTCTTCCCTGCTGCCTGCACCGGCTTCCCTTCTCCCTTGAGATTTGGCCCAGGCAACCATCACCACTCTTTCCCCTAAGCTTTGTCTCCAATAAAGCACCCCTCTGGGGAATGTGTTTGCACCTTACTACTGTATCCGTGTTGTGTTGCTCCAACAGTGTTTTTCGCATGCCACAATATAAACATGGGCAGAAGAAATCTGGCAAAAGCCAAATTTGAGAACTTATTGTTTATTTAAGAAAGATTACAAATATGAATATAAAATATGAGATCACTCTGCACACAGATACTATGTGGTATTTTACCACTAGATATTGATACTGGAAGATACAGAGGTGTGATTGAGGATGAAAGAACCTGTGAATATTGTGATCTATATGAGGTGGAGAACAAAATTCATTTCATTCTATACTGTCCTTTATACCATGATTTATGACAAAACTTATAAATTAATTAATGTGCATTTTAAACGTGGCTGTCACTTTAAAACTGGATTTTCATAATATTAGATAGTACTCAAAGATTTCCTTGGTACAGTTCAGTCAAAGTTTGTCCCTTCCTACAGCTGACATCCACCCTGAATCACCTTTTGCACCTCCACCGCATGTAACCAACGCATCCAAGCATTGTTTTCATTGTTGATGATGCTGATCAACACACACTATTGTTTGTTTCAGTGTCAGCGAGAGAATTGACTAAAATGATGAGAAGAATGTCAACATATGTCCATTCGTAGCCCTGCTTTGATGATTGAAGCCTCCATCAGTAATTATGTGAACAAATCCTGTTGGTCATTGTTTTATTATTAATACATGACCTGTGGAAATGTGATTAAGATATTTTGCAAACACGGGATTCATTATTTCGATGTCAAAAAATGCCTTTAAACAATCAACTGATTGAAAGTCATGATTTTTGGTTGAGTAAATGTCACACAAGGTTCACAGCAAATGGCTTTTCCTCTTGTTTCAGGTTTTATATGGTATTATTATTTTGTCTTTTCAGCTCAAAGATAATTAACTATTAACTACTTTGTGGTGTCAACTCCTGGATTTAAAGACCCTGGACCCAGAGGCCCAGAAGTGGAAGAAGCACTGAAACTCCTTAATTAAGTAAAATTACAAAAGTATTATGAGCAATATTTTGTTTGTGTCTACAAGCAGGAACCGCAGATGGAAATAAGCTACTGTACTAGCTATATTGGGTACAATTCTTCTTCCTGTGTGAGATGTTTTACAGTACATAGTCCCTGACAAATAAATGTAATAAATTAAACTAAAATGTACTTAAAAGGTTAAAACTAAATCCAAAATAATGCCTTTCAGTGTGTTATATGTACATATATTACTGGATCATAATTATTATTGATGCATTAACATGTAAGCAGTGTTTTAATGTTGTAGCTAGTTGAGGTGGGGCTTATTCTGACAACTTTGTATAAACGTTTCATCGTTAAGAATGCACCTTTCATGCATATTTTATTATATAAATGTCTGATAAATGTAGTTGAGTAAAAAGTACAACATTTAGTTGTAAGTAAAAGTCCTGCAAGCATGAAATGGAGATATTCAGCAGTGTACTGCACTCCACTCACTTCACTCCATCTGCTGGAGAATGTTGGTAACTGCAACTAAAACATTTCACTTCCTTCTCTGAACTGTTATAAACTTTTTGGCAGATTAATGAACAGTGGTGGAAGAACAACCTGCATTTAAGATTCTACTTAAGTAAAAGTACTGTCTGTGTGTACTTTTAGCAAGTATTATCAACAAAATGTTTATAATACACGCAATATAACTCTACATTCCTTGCATATACAGTACTGTGCAAAGGTTTTAGGCACTTTAGATGTTTAGATTCTTATCCATAATGCAAAACAATCAGGGAGGCGTCTGATTGGTCCCAAATTTATTCTGCAGCATGACAATGAGCCCAAACATCCAGCCAGAGTCATAAAGAACTATTTTCAGTGACAAGAGGAACAAGGAGTCCTGTAACAGATGGTCTGGCCCCCACAGAGCCCTGATCTCAGCATCATGGACTCAGTCTGGGATTACATGAAGAGACAGAAGCAACTGAGATGCCGAAATCCACAGAAGAGCTGTGGCAACTTCTCCAAGATGCAGAAACAAACGACCTGCCAAGTACCTCAAAAACTATGTGAAGGTGTATCAAGGAGAACTGCTGCTCTTTTAACCCCTTAACGTCCACCCTTTTTATAGAATTTTCGCCTATTTGGCATACCCAAATGGAAAAGCTTATAACAGAAGAACTGTAAGGCCATGATGCAGGTATTAGGCTTCATTTGACAAGTGACATCTTCTAGTTTCTGGAAATGTGCTTGTTTAGCATGTGGCTAAAAAACACAAACAAAACTACATCAGTTCAAATAAGGCTCAAAAAAGTGTTTTTGGTCCTCGTCTATAATAAGTCATATTTGAATAACAATAATTAGGACATGCTTTATGCCAGAACTATGCAAATCACCACATACCTTCTACATCTTGTCAACCTGTATAAAATTCCAGACCTCTAGGCCTAACCTTATGGGAGCTAGGGAGTTTTTAGTTTGTGGTGTCACTGGTGTCCCTGAACCTCTCCAATCATCTCAAATTGGCCAAATTGTGCCAATTGCTTTTACTCATTACTATGTGATGCTACCGCTTACAACTGGCTTAAGTGGGTCGCCGGTGACCCGGTGGATGTTAAAAGGTTAAAGGCGAAGCTGCTCATAGCAAATAGTGATTTCATTCAGGTTTCTGCTGTTTACTGAACTTTGTATTAAGTCAACTGATAAATAAAAACTATTCATGGTGTTATTTTTGAAAGTATCCTCATTTACAGCATTTTTCACAAGTGCCTAAAACTTTTGCACATTTTTTTTTTTCCTTTTTTAATTTCTTCTTTACTGCTACTTTTTTACACTTTGTTCAATCTCTGCCAAATTGATTGTTTTATTTTAATATAATTTGACAATATTTTAACATTTGTAAATACCTTGGAGGGGAAGGGTGTACAACTGAATTTCATTGTACAATCCTGCATTGTATAATGACAATTAACATGAACCTTGAACCTTAAAATATCAAAGAAAAATATATTATATATTATATAATATTATATTATCATATACAACATTATTAGATTGATAAGACTGATAAAACTGAAGCATCAGTGTTAGAGCAGCATGTTACTGTTGTAGCTGCTGGAGGTGGAGCTAGTTTCAACTTTATAAACAGTTAGTGTAGAAATGGTGACTTGGTGGTAACTGGGTTTATTTATAGAGGCTCTGCATTGGCACACCAGTTAAAGCATGACGACCAGAGAGGAGATCCATTCAACTGTTTATTATATTTTCACAGGATTTCCACTTTAGGTGTTGACTGGTATAGATGATTTTATAGATAAAAGGCAAACTAAAACAATAATTGGTAAACAATATCAAATATCAAATAGCACTAGTTTGCCATTATGTTAATTCTACAAAGAAAAGCAATTAATAAAACAAATATCCATAATTCAAACACACAAACGATACATCCAGTGTACAGTCAACAGGAGAAAATATCTGCTTCCATGTACAGAGATTATGCTTCAGCAGACAAAGGAAGGGGCTGAACAGGGCCTGATTCAGGCCTTTTATCTGTTCAGGTGTGACCTGTTTGGTTGAGGCTACGTCCCGCCCATCTAGGACTGGGCAGGAAGGAGGATTTTCAACAGTTAGCTAGTTTAGTCTAATGGCTGCATGGAAAGCAGACTGTCCAAAGAGAAAGAAAGAGATGGAAGTCATGAGGATCAGGTCCAAGAGAAGGCAAAGCCCTGAGGAAGCAGCTAGAAATGGAAAGATTCAAGAAGTAAAGGAGAACGAATCAGGTAGGAAGCATGATGAATATTGTTTTTTATAAGGATAAGATTAAGTTCTTAGCATTTCTAGCCATGGTGATTAACTGTGCCGCTTAAGCAGGAAGGAAATCCGAGAGAATAGAGATAGTTGTTGATGCAGCATGAAAGTTTTTTTTATATCATGGAAATTACTGGAGAGGAAGTGCAGGGGCTGTTGAGAGAGGCGTTCAGTCCCTCTCAGAGCCCAGATTTACATGTTATATTAGAGAATGGGATGAGGGGAGAATTGAGTGTCATTTTCAAATCAGCAGAAAGCTGTAATGCAACATTTTGGGTGTAAACCGCCTCTAAAAATCAACAAAGAAGAAGAAGACCTAGGGGTCAGGCACCTCCCAAGAATCACAAGATAAATCTGAGGGGTCGTGAGATGATTAATGGAGGAGGAAAGGTTAAAATGAAACCGTCTTAGTAGTTTAGAGGGGAGGTCTCTCTTTGGTCGAACTGCTACACTGCTAAACACTTCTTTTTTTTTTAAGGAAAAATCTTAATCTGAAAAGTAAGCAGTAAATATATCTGTTAAATAAATGCAGTGGAGTGAAGTATAAAGTATAAAATGGAAATACTAATTTGTACTTAAGCAGCGCTTGAGTAAATCCACATCTAATGAGATATATCTGCATCGCTAACCTCATAAAAACTAATTGACCTGTAAAACCTCTAATTTATTTTTTAATGGTAGCTTCATCATTGCTTGATTCATGTGTGAGGTGACTCCTCCTGACCTCTGTTTATTGCGTGTGTACCTTGTCAAATCCAACCAGTAGGCTACTCCTATGCTTGAATAATAATAATGAGCGTGTGTTAGTTGGTGGCAATTTGATTAAACACTACTTTATTAGGAATATTCATAATGTGAACATAATACAATATAACTAAAATAATAAATTTCCTAAAACAATAGATGTTGACACAGCACTTCTTAATGCAGGACCTTCCTTAACTGATATTGTACTTTATTGGTGCCAGTTTCCTAAAAAAATTGCCATTAATTAAATTACCAAAAACCAATTTACATAGAGTGAAGCTGCCTGTGACAAAAGCCTGCTGGGCCTGATTAGTAATCCAGACTTGTTGTACATTAGAAATCTCACAGCTATATATTGTGGAATATTTTATTCTACTTCTTTAAAAAATAAACATGTAACAATAACATGTACATATAAAAGAGCATCTATGAAAAGTGCAAAACATCTTCAGTAACCAAGGTTGAAAAAACTACATAATATAATAATATAACAGCAGCTGAATAGTGAATTTGACAGTTTATTCTAAAGCATATTTATATTTTATATCAGATTTACCTTTGTAAACAAACTTCTGTTTATAATCCCACTTTATAGACAATGCACAGGGCTTTTCTGCATAATGTCAATTATATACTGAGTATAAATTATTCTATCTGTTCATTGAACACGACTTTCTCATACCTTTAGTTATGTCTTCAGTCTAGTTTAATTTCATTCTGCTGTCTTTATACTTATACATTTAGATCTTATCTGCAGAAAGATTAATAACTGTATTCTCTGTAAATGTTTTATTACTTCTCAGGTTGATATATTTATCTTATGTGCATTTTTTTTGTGAGTGTGTGTATATACTGTACTGTAAATATCACAAGTATTAGCAACGTGAATTTTCGTTTTCTTAGATTTAGTTTTCTCATAAATCATTCTGCACAGTGAAGCTCAAATATCCAAGAGAAGGAACATTAAAGATCCCCCCCAGACATGTATTAAGATAAAAAAAAAAAATACACTGCTCGGAAAAGTAACGTGTTTGATTTGGTTTTTCCACAAAATAAGTGTAATTACGATGTTAAAATCCTTTAAATGGCATCTACTCCTTCTACCTCATTAAAAATTCCTGTAAATATGTAAATATATTTAATCTCAGAAGTTTAACTTTTGGACACCAGATGTCTCCTACTTCACTGTAAAGTTCATTGTCACTGTTTGTGCACTGGAGACTTCAAGTTTCCACATCACACTTGTGTAAGTTGTATACTGGACCAGAATTGGCTCCAGTTGTAATGGAACAAATCATGCTTGTAGGCCCAAACCATTAAAATCACATTTACAATGACAGAGAAACTTTCAGCAGATGAATGTGGACACAGCCTCCTAATGTCAAACTCTGCACATCCATCATTCTGCACAGTGAAGCTCAAACATCCAACTGTAGGAACAAGAAGAAAAAAAACAACATATTTTTTGAATGGAGGGATACTTTAAGGTCTCTATTACTGACACTCTCTCCCACCTATATGAGCCGAGCCCTGACACTCTCCAGCCTCCATGTCCTTACAGGGAGCCGCTTGACCTTCCACTCAAGCGCTCCCTACGCGGGCTTCAACCGCGCATGTTTGTGCGTGGCCCCATCATGTGATGTAATACGGTTACACATTGCTTTAATTGTAAGTGCAGCAGCATGCTCGAGTAAGTGGCTATTTGCATATTTATTACGGTGTGTGCGTTTTTTTTTCTCCCTCCCTCCTCACTGTTTTTCACTCGGAGGTGAAGCCGATTTCAGCACCGGAGCTGTCCGAGACTGACGGATGCTGCTGCCGCGTGAACAGATGATGCTCAGCTAGAGCTGCTGAAACTCTCTCTCTCTCTCTCTCTCTCTCTCTCTCTCTCTCTCTCTCTCTCTCCCTCTCTCTCCCTCTCTCCTCTTCTCTCCCTTCCTCGCTCCTCTCCTCCACACGCACAAAACGCTCTGTCATGGCGTCTTCCAACCATGTTACCCCCACCAACTGTAGCTGGTGGCCCATCTCAGCCATGGATGAAGACGGCAAAATCACAGACGGGGAGGAATGCGAGGAACCGACGGCAGAGCCCAAACCCTTCAATAAAGACAGGCTCGTTTTGTACCACTGGACGCAGTCTTTCACCTCCCAAAAGGTAAAGAGAGAGAGAAAAAAAAAGAACAGAGCTTGAAAATGGAGGTGGCTCCACGTCTGTTGCATGATATGATGCTACAGCGTGGAGCTCCCTGTGTGTATGTGTATGTTTGTTTGTTATGATCAAAGCATGTTTTTCTTTTGGCATGCACATACCTCCGGAATATGAATACGATCCTGCAGCTGGGCAGACTTCCCATATGAGAGGTTTGGAAAAGCGCTGCAGCATGGGGCTCGTTTACGCGACATATAGCTGGTTCTGATGGTCAATATTCTGCATAAATCAGCCGTCATATCTTATCAGCTTCTACCTTTTATTGACACGTTGAAGCTTTTTTTTTTTATTTGTCGCCTTATAGCTGGTGGATGTGGTTATAACCTATGTGCTCTGACAGATGACAACCTAAATAATTGATTGAAATGATGTGCAAAACAAACCAAAGGCCACCTTCCCCCCTTCTGCAGCTGAATCATACCATATGTTATATCTGTGGCTTCTTTAAGTCTGCCTTTAAATTACCTCTGCAGACAGTTACCTGTTACCTGCTAACTGAGCATGAGTAGGAAGATGATCAAAATGTTGTCTTTTTTGGATATCAAGACATTCAAAACTCAAGAAAGCTTTGTGTGTTGGTATGTATGATCAACAGGACTTCACAGACAACGTGTATATTAAAGGGGAACTCCACCAATTTTACACACGAAGATCATTTTTTCTGGTCATGGTTAGTTGTATGTCCTCTGTGGCTCTGGAGGAGCTTTGTCCAGTCTGGGACGATAACCCCTCCTGTGATGTCATTGTGATGTCATCAGGGATAACTGATATGGGATATGACCTGGAGACTTGTTTTTTTTTTTTTTTTACAGAAATCCTGCGTGAGGTGTGGAGTTTGAAAGAAGTAATTTCTTTAACCAGACAGGCAGGGTCTAATACCACGTTCATGTCATATTGGAGTTTCCAACTTGTTAATAACGTTCATGTCTAGAGCTGCAACATTAATCATTTAGTCAATTGCCAGAAAATGTGGATATTTTCTGGTGTATTTAGTCTTCTATGATAGTAAATTAATATCTATGAACTGTTGATCTGGATAAAACAAGATGTTTTGAGGTTGCATCTTGGGCTTTGGAAAACACATTTTACACCATTTTCAACATTTTTATAACCTAAACGACTAATTGATTAATCAAGAAAATAACTGACAGATAATGAAATAATTGTTAGTTGCAACTCTATTCTCGTCAACCTGCAAGATATAATTACAATTGTGAAACTGGGATTTTTCTGAAAGCCGAATATATCCGTCTTGGCACTCAGTAATACAAAAGTGCCTGAAAACCAAAGACACACGGACGTCTCATGTCAGCCAAAGTCCGTCGTTCAGTGTAATTAAACCCAAATTTAATGGATAGCCTGTAGTTTAATTTAGTCAGTCCACAGTACTTTAAACCCTCATACAACCAACTGAATTGTCATGAGAATCTAACCGAGTCTTCTCATCCAATCCGACATAACGTGAATGTGGGATAATAGAGAGCAGAAGTCATGATTTCACTTCCTTCCTAGCGTCTGTTCCACTAGCGTCTGTAACTCAATGCATCCTCGCATTCAGTATTTCTTCTTTCTAAAATAAAAAAAAGTGTGGTCCTGGGGTTTGCTTTCCATAGTCTAAGACAACTCAGCTCCACTACAGCAGTTGCTATTTGACACTGAAATCTTCGGGGTTTTAACTACGTTGAAGAACAATTACTTAGCACACAAAAAACTACAGCTGTCATTAAAACTTAACGTCATTGAAACTTACTGTTGTCCATAAAACTCACCAACACAATCTCTGAGCCTCCGAAAAAAAACAAGGCTATAGGTCATAAATACAGTTGCCAAAAACGACCTTTACTTAGTTTCAGTGACAGACGCCATCTAGTGGCTGTAGTAATTATGACCCGGGAAAGTGACGCAGTTCAGATGATGTCAGTATAAGGTCGTTCCAGTTGGGTGCTGGGTGGATGACTAGATAGTTAGATGGCAAAAAGTTGACTTAGCTGCAAGAGACCGCTGTTCGCTTCCCGTTTCCGACGGGGAATTTTTGTCGTTGGGGTGTTAACTGTTGCCATAGTGACAAAGGCTGCCTAACTTTAAGGAAGTGCTAATCATGTTTCAAGTGATGATTTTAACCCAAACCATGATCTTTCCCTAACTCTAACCAAGTGATTTTTGTGTCTAAACCTAACCAGGCCTCAACCACAGCGTCGTCACACCATGTAACGAAACACTGATTTGTAAAGCGACATATTACACTCCAATGGGTTGTTCTGAAAATGCTCGTATGGGTTGTTGTGGAGTGCAGGTACAAACAACCTATGTGGTCGTTTACTTTGGAGGACTTGTTGCAATCTTCTGATGTCATTTTTTCAGCTTTGTAGCTGTAATCTCTGCTGTCTAAACACATCTACACTGTTTAGTCCTCTTTGTCCTGCTGATTACAGATTACAGACGTGTCTGAACAAACCATAGATTCCTCCAGTGGACAGATGGACTCGCTTAGTCCGTTGAGCCGTGACATTTAACCTGTGATGGTCTAGGACTTACAGGAAATGGATTTTGTTAAAGGCCACTAAAAAAAACAGAAATATTGAATAAACAACAGTATTGAACCACCAACCCTTCCTGTGATAATTGGACGACCTATTCTGTCTCCTGAGCCACAGCCACCCCGATTTTAATTAGGATTTTGAATGAGTTTCTTTTACTTCTGGAAAAGAACCCAGAAGTTTCAGTTTCACCTGGGCTCCTTACTAGAAAAAACACAATTAAGTTGCATTTTGGGAAACGTAGGATGCAGTGTTTTTGGAGCTTTAACCCGTATTAGTGACTGAAAGTGAGAATATTTCATTCTTTTTTAATCTGCATCTAGCGAGTTCCCCAAATTTATGGAAATACAACACTAAATTGGTGGAGTACTCCTTTAAAAAACAGACATTCACTGTTATGAAATGACAATCAGCGCTTTGTCTTTTAGCTCAGTGAACTCTATTTGTGCTTTAGGTGTACACATGGATTACACTCTTATGATTTAAATCTGCTTGTGCTTTACTGTTCTCTGCATATTACCCTGCATGTAATCCAAACAGCTATATCCCTGTATCACTGTTTATTTCTTTTCCACTGTAGACCAACAACCTTGAGTGGATGCTCAGACTCCACCTCACCATGTGGTGAAGGTTGGAACGTCAAGTATTAAGGCTGGATGTTGGCTTACAGCCAATGAGTCTGAGTGGCTGATTGTGCCAGTTGTCACTCAGCAGAGGGTAAACACCAGTCTCACTGTCATGATTATCACCTCCATCGTGGAGCCGGAGTAGCTGATGCGTTTTCACGATCATGTGTGACCGTGCTGTCAATGAGCAAATTATTGGGTTGTATCTCTTGAACAGCACACATGGATTTCAGCAAAAAAAAAAAATCTGCACTGAATCCTAATTTATTTATACGATGGTGTATGACTTTTGTTGTTATGCAAGCTGAAGCGTGCTTTAAAATGCATTTTGGGGTTGCTTTTAAGAGATTAAGAGGCCAAGCACAAGGTTGTCCACTCCACCAGAACTGTACTTATTATTTCGTGCCTTAATATCACACAAATTGTTGCAGTATGATTGGTCAAAATATCCCCCCAGCACCTTGTGAGATATGTTTTATATTTAGTGGATCTTTCGTGACTTGCAAAACCCTTTTCCTTTCTCTAAAAATACAAAAAAAGTCAATACTCTGGCAATGAGACACTATCCGAGTGATAACAACAAAGGAGTCACGTCTCCAATAGATCAGCAACCGTTATCTCTGTGAAGACACAGTCGTCATCAGATGTTGAGGGGATTATTTACAAGTCTGTGTATGCCTCAGCAGGTTTGTGAGGAAAGAGGGAATCTGTGGCATTGAATTTCTCCTGTGTTTGTAATGCTTCGTGACTAACCGCTACTGTAACTGTGCTCCCGTGTCCTGAAGGCGGCCATACTGTATATTCCTCTACCTCATATGAGTGATGTATTGTGAGCACAGCAAATATGATAAAGATAGAGACAGATGGCGCTTGATATCCTGGAGTAACAGCACATTTAGATGCCGGCTTCACAGATCAATACAGCTATGGCAACCTGAAGGCCTGCAGGTTAGAGATTTACACCTTCAATACACCTTCTCTCAGACTGTATCACTACTGTTTTCTATTTGAGTAGAGTGCAGCTTGTGATGATGCCAGTAAGTAACTGGTCAGTCATTTAAGGATTAGCTTCATGTGCTTTCCAAAGTAACTATGTATGTAAGTCCAACTGAAATTAAATTAATTTTTTTTGTCTACTACAGCATATATGTCAGCTCTGTAAATCACTTGTCCAGTGTTCTAGTTTGTGTAAAAAATCAGAAACCAAATGGTTTTAAATTCTTTGGTTTCATGATGATGCCCCCCTAGTTTTACATTTATAAGACAGAATACTGTTAGTTATCTGTCTGTGGAGAACTTGTTTCAATACATCAAATCAAATCTTTGCATAAAGCGATAACATGACGTTCTATCATAGGCAGAGCAGACGGTCACACTGAGCCTGATTGCATCCTGCTACACAACACAAGAGCCACAGACTCTGAACAATAACCCACATTAGCTTTCCTGCTAACGTCTCCTTCTTAAGCACACGTCTTGTCCTGCACTGTAGCTTGTTGAACGAGTCACCAAATGAATATTCACTGCAGTGTTCATTTTGTTGACAAATAATTTTCGTCATAGTTTTCATCAATGTTGTTTCGCTGATGAAAATGAGACGATAACTAAATAAAAGCTAATTTATGGTGACAAAATCTATTGACACTTTCATCAATGAATAAAAACAATATGAAAATGTTAGGGAGAAATGAGTTGGGAAGAGATCAGACATATGGATAAATTTCACGTTTGATGTCAAGGAAAACAAGACCCTTTGTAAACTGTGTGGAGCGACAATCACCGGTAAAAACACGAAACGAACCTGAAGCAACATTTGCAGACGAGTCATCCCAAAATTCATGCAAAGGTAAGCACACTTAAATGTTTTCTTTCAAGATAACGTTATTTTATCAGCTAACGAGAGCTGGTGTGTTTTCGCTGAACTTGTAATACAATACAAGCTAAAAGAAACCACTGCTGTCCTTTACTGAATGACCCAGAGTTGCTAATCTGAGATTGTAAATTAAAAGATTGATTGACACGCTATATGTAACAAACAGAAGAATGCATGTCTGAAGAAATGTTTACATTGAGCTTTCAATACCACACTGATGTGTCAAAAAAACATAATGTTAAACTTAATGTTCATGTTATGTTACTTACTGTTAGACATATGACAGGAGAAAGGAGCAGAAATGTAGTATAGACACAAATTGGAGCTGTGTGTACTTGTGTATGAGTGAAAGAGGGGAGGTCAGGGGGTGAGAGAGAGAAAAACCAGAACTTGATTTTTTGTTCCCCTTTATTCAACCTCGCAGATACAGAAGACCTATGATGACAAGGACTGGCCACCGTGTGCAATTAAAGCTAGTGCATCCCAGCAGATTATTTCAACAACTCTTTTAAGTACTTATAAGCACAAAAGTGACTCTAAAGAACAACTTACCAAGGAGGAGGGCATAGATAATGGATTGGGCGTACAGGATTACTGGTTACAATGACTGAAGATGATAACTTTGTTCTAATGATGGAGACAGTAGAGCATATCTAATTATTCAGGGAGAGTAGGCCTAATGCTCACTGGTGTTATTTTGTTATTGTCTGAGATGGTCTTTTGCAAAAAAGCAAGGCCATATTCTTGTTTCTTTTACATTAGACTTGGTTTTATTTGTATTTTATTTTAAAATAAATAAAGACACATATCACAACAGTTAAAACGGTGTCTGTATTGCACGTTCAAACCTCAATACCATTTCATAATGACAGGTAAATAGATGTTTCCTCCAGGAAACTATGACGAGTTTGTAGAGCAATCTGTGTAACTGGAAATTCTATAGAAACGTATAAATAAGGCACTACACTTTAACTAGATTTTGACTAAAATCTTATGATATTTCATCAACTAAAACTAGACTAAAACTAAAACAACTAAACTAAAACCATTCAAATAACTAAAATATGACTAAAACTAAATCAAAATTTGCTTTTGAAATGTACACTGATTCACTGGGGAAAAGTGCACCACTAACATCTGTTAGCAGGAAAGGTAGCTAATTAGCTGCTCAGCTGCAGCACATTAAACACAATGTAAACATACCTGAAAATGATTTGGTCACTGCTCTTCAAAATCCCTGCTAACAACGCAATTTGCGATTGTAAACACCTTATCCTGGTTTTGAAAACCTGGATGTGCTACCTGGACTACTACAATAGAAACCAGGATACTGTCGCATGTAAACACCTTAGACACCTTCTTTGTCGGTACAGAACTTAGTGGCTGAGATGGTGAGAAATCAGGACGCAACTGCACAAAGATGATTAGAAACCTGGCTTTTGTATTCATGTATGCAGGGATATAAATAACCAGTTACCTCATGTTCCATGGGAATGCCATATCCCAAAGAAGATCAAAACCAGGATAAAACTCAAAACCGGGATACTAGTGTGCATGTAAATGCACTCACTCTCTGCCCATGACTTGTAACTACAGCCGTTTGTCTACTTTGTGTGTTGCTCCCTGCGGTGTAACACTGGCCTGCCAACTGCTGTCAATCAAACACAGACACTGATGCGCCCCTCCAGCGGCTGAGACGAAAAGGAGCATTTCTAATATTTCCCCAAAGACCGTTTTCTTCCTTTTAATAATAAAAACTATTAACCACACATTTAAAAATATGTTGACATTACTTTGACTACAAGAAGAGATGACTAAATGTGATTCCACTGTATATGTATAACTGAAAGGGGTTTATTTTGTGCTGTCCAAGCAGCTGAACTACTTGGCATGATTACTGTGTGGTGACTAATATTATTATATAACAGTCTCTGGCGTTGCAACAGTGACTGTGTTATTGTGGGCATCACCAAGGCACACCTCAGCAGTGTAATACTTGGGACCTGAAACATTTGGCAGTTTTATAGAGAAATCCTTGATTTAGTGTGTGAAATGCTACGCTGATGGAGATGTAAAAAGCTTTTTATTCTTTGTCATTGCAGCTGCATTCACAGATTTGTTCTTGCTGTCCGATCCAGCGGTCCTGCTGTAATTATTGTGTCTGTGTTACTAAATCTTTCAGTTTTATTTCATTACACCGTGTCTGGCCATGTACGGCAAAACTCCCATTTTACCCTTCCTCCTAAGCGGCCAGATGTAGCACTTTATACCCCAAGTGTCATCTCCTTTTATTAATCTTCCCACTAATAGCTCTCTGCGGACCTTGGCTTATCCTTCATCCTGCTAGAAATGGATCCTGACTGTCCTGTATGGTTTTTGCTCATACTCTAGCACGCTGTAAAACATATCATTATTTTGCCAGACCGCACAAATAGTTCAGCCAGGCCTTTTTATTCCATACATCTAAAACATGATAATGTTTTTATGGCATGAAAGTCTATTAGCCTTGCAATAACTCTTTGTTGTGCAATGTTTCTGTTTCACCTCATCAGTCCTACTCTTGTTTTTGTGTTCTACTGTCTGGATAATATCTTTACTGCAACAGTTCATATCATTTAATACATTTATTAACATATATATTGCAAATCATTATATAAAGAAGGCGTCTATGTGTTTAGAAAGACAAACTTTTCTTTCCTCTTGTGGATTTTACTTTTTTAGTTTTGATAGTCTGAAACAAAACAGCAGAACAAATTATTGCTGTTAGTGTCTCATCTTTCCTGCTCATAAGCCAGACGATACTGTTACGCTCCTGTAGAAAATGTGCACATAAGAGAGTATTGGTTGGTCGCCTTGACATGCAGTTTCATCCACCTCCCCAGGAACTAAGCAAAATCTGTCCTTGTAATTGCAGGTACGTCTAGTCATTAACGAGAAGGGGCTGGTCTGTGAGGAGAGGGATGTGAGCTTGCCGCTGCAGGAGCACAAGGAGCCCTGGTTCATGAGGCTGAACCTGGGCGAGGAGGTGCCCGTCTTTCTCCACGGAGACACCATCATCAGTGACTACAACCAGATTATAGATTACCTGGAGAAGAACTTTGTGGGAGGTACAGTGATAATGCGGCTCCCATCTAATGATGCTGTCTCGCTTTTTCTCTTCACTTTAACCTTTTTATTTTCAATTTTTCTAAATCAAAAATGAGTTTGTTAAACTCGTTTCAGTTAATGTTGTGTTTTAGTCATGCATTCTCTAAGTGACACACACACAGAACCAAGGCTTTTTGGGGCCTTAGGGGATCTAGGGCCCTTGCTAGAGAGCTTACTCAAGAAAATATGAGGCTATTCTCCAAAGCATGCAAACCTGTGGTAAAGACCATTGGAATCCATTCAAGGCCATCTGTCGCCCTCATACAGTGTGTGAGTCTGTACTGTAATGTGAAACTTGTGTACTCTGGAAGCTGTCGCAACAATGTCTTTGCACTAATGTCATCAAGATGAACTCCTCTGATTGGATTAGACGAAACTGGAATAACCCTTTGGGGGATATTCGTGGCAGTCACAAATATGACACAGATACCAACACAAGAGAGAAAATTTAGGATGATTAAACGAGTGATCATCACTAGTCCAACAAATAAATCAGAAAGAAGAACATCAGCAGCAATTCAAGTGTGATGAGGATGGAAGAATATACATAAGAGGTGTCAAGATGTGGCTTAAAGATCAGGCTTAACTGCCATAAATGTCATCCACTGCAAGAGTAAGCAAACGTTAAGACGCATACACTAAACCCCGTGTTGTATTATAGTATCTGTGGGTGGTGTGTCTTATATTATCATCAGCTGAGACATTATGTAGATGTTATGTAACATCCTGGAAGCCTCAAACCACGAAAGGCCTGAGGGAGGTTGAGAGCTGGCCAACAACTGAAGAAGCCCCTCGTCTTAGTTTAGCTTGCAGTCACTTGTCTGGAGCAGCGATGCTTGAAAGCTTCGATTTCAGTAGTAGAAGATCTGGTTCACTGCTTGCACAGTAATAAAAGGATTCAAGGCAGAAATGGACGCTGGTGTTTGATGTCTCAGTCTCATCCAGATCCAGTTATTTGAGCTAATTTATACTGCAATACATTCACTTAATTCATTTTGGAACAAGTTACTTTGAAGTTATACTCAATCTGCAGCTTAAAACACCATTCAGTATTTTCCAGAGTGTAATAGTTCAGTTAAGGTGTGTTTGGTTTTTGTTTTTTTTGGGTTAAACACATTTTAAAACCAGATCTCAAGCTGGACATGCTTTTATCCAGTAGTCAATCTGTGGGATAAGACTTACAGACATGCTTTTTCTCTTTGTTTAAATCCCTAATGAATGCTGGCAGTGGACTGCAGCTGGTCTGTAGAGTGCAGCTGTCTCAGAAAAGAATCGAGACTCTTAAACCAGTGCAGAGCAGCACAGGGCCGACTCAGACTACTTTACAGTGTTGCGGATGGGCTTTTATTGTGAGAAAGCTGTTTGTCGACTTATGAAAATCAAACAATCAGGACCTCAGTTGGTCTTATGTTCTGTCACATTCATCCTGAAAGTGTAAAGCTGTCAGAAGTTGATCTTCGGATGGCCTTCGGGCGTTGTTGTAATATTTCCATCACAATACTGCAGCAGACCACCTCGAGGACCGCTGCATGGCATGCCCTGGTCGGCATGCGGGTCCTTGGACTGATTACTCAGCTTCCTGGATGTCTGCCAGGTGCAGCTCCACCCTTCGCAAGCTTCTCTGTTGGCCCAAATACCCTCAAGCAGCTGACAGACTATCTCTGTTTTGTCAGCAATGCCGGGCCCGTGTTGGCTGGCTGTGACCCTGCAGAGAGATAAAAGTTTTTTTGTTTTCGTTTTGTTCTGCTAATCTGTTTTTTCTTAATACTGAATCACAGCAGCAGGTCATTATGCTGACAACCGTCCCTCCCAGCCACACAGCATGTAGCTAGACTGCTGATTGCTAATGTAAGAATTAGGACAGCAAAATGTAAAAGCTGGTTCCTTCACTAATAACGCTTTTTAAAGGAATAGTTCAATGTTTTGGGAAATAATCTGCACCAAAACTGGAGTGTAAAAATGTTGAGTTATGGTTTTTTGGGGAGTAATGTGGCACATAATTTCTTGGTCTGGTGCTGTGGCTTCCCGGCAACTACCACGGCTTGAGGCGTGCCACGATGGGCACTCAAGGCCATTAACACAGAAACGTGGAACAATTCAATAAAAAAGATTGTCTTAACATACTTTTTTTTGGATAAAAAACAGTTTGGAATATAAAATAAAACAAACAATTGGATTTAAAATAATACTGAAAAAATTAATTGGTCTCAAAATACACCATTGTTTTGTGCTTTATTTCAATCAATCAATTAATCAATCAAGTTTATTTGTCACATATAATCATATAAAGTACAATCACAGTGAAATGTAATCCCATCACTTCCTTCAATTTGTGCATTAAAATGAGTTTCAATAGAATAGAAACAGTAAATATATGTGAATAATTGGAGAGAAAACAACAAAAACAAGACTCCTCTCATTTCTTAATGTACCGTTTACCTTTTTTCTTTTTTCAAAACTAACTGACGATGGCAGATGCAAAAAAAAAGTAGGTTGACTAATATTCGCCTCTTTCAGCTGTCTTGGACAAACAAATTTGGATTTATATTACAAAAGGACCGAGCTGTGTGCACTCTCTTCTGCGAAAATGTTATGTGTCGAACTTCAAGTGTAAAATGTCAGTTTTGAAACAAGATGCCAGAAAAACTTCAAAGATAAGGCCGATAAAGCTGAATCAATCAAAAGGGCAAAGCTTCCTGTACTGGTGTTTACAACCCTATATGCCGCCAAAAACCAAGCTACAGAGGGCAGCTATAAAGTCTCACAGTGCACTCTTAAATATGGGAAGCCATTCTCGGATGGAGAGTTTATAAAGGAAGCTTTCCAAAAGTCTCCAAATACAGACCAAAGATCACACAGCTCAGCAAAGAAAAGCAGGGACAAGGGTCTCACTAAATCGGTAAGATTGAATTAATTTTCTTTTGTGCCCTTGTAATTTTCATACATTTGCATAAATAGTGTGTGTGTTTGTGTGTGTGTGTGTAGAGCGCAGATCTTTTGACATGTGGAATCTAGATGGGGAGACAAGCAGAAGCAATAAATAAATACATAGATGCTAAATATGCTCATTATGAAAATGAACTGCATCTGTGATTTTTATTTGTTTTAAACATTGTTAAGTGAAACTGGACATCCAAAAGCATGCCAACTCCTGCTGAAGCCACTGTGGAAGTATGTTAAAGTGTAATGCCACCGATGAGTCATTATGGTCTCAGTCGCTAAGTTGGCGTCCTATAATAAGTGTGCTGCTGGTCATTTTGGAAATCATTGCTCTGTTAATAAGATTTGAAGGCTTATAGTAGCTTTGATGTCTGCTGTGTGGGTGTTAATTGACAGCTGTGATTGACAGTTGGCTCACCGGCTGGTCCTCCCGGCTCCGGGACTCACACTGAGTCGGACTATTGTCGCAATATTTTGGTATGTTTAATGCTACTTGATTAGAATACCTGCCCTGTTAGCACATATTAGCTAAAGTAGCTAATGTTAGCCCAAATGTGCACTTCTCGGTGTTCAACTAGCGGGGGCATGTTTCCCGAGCATGAAAGGAAACACCCAACACTCCTTATTTGGAAGGTCCTATCTCCAAACAGAAAAGATGGTGCTGAACATAAGCTTTTTTTGGACGGAGCCAGGCTAGCTTTCCCCCTTTTTTCCAGTCTTTATGCTAAGCTAAGCTAACATTTTTAACGTACAGATTCTAACTCTGAGTAAGAAAGCAAACAAGCATGTTTCCCAAAATATCAAACTATTCCTTTAACCTGAGCAACAGCAGATAAATAGAACAGAACAGGCCAGTAGGGGACTGGTGTAATGAGCTATCAGTGTTGCCTAATTAACCTGTTTTATGAAATTCTGGCCTCCTGTCACTGTGCATATTGTGCTTTTTGATCATCTGGATTGTCCTTGAATCTCATCTCATGGGGTTATACAGTGTGTGCTCAGCTGTTACTTTTCCACTCCGCATAAATTCGTAGAGGCTTCTTAGTCCCCTGGAGACATTTTTCAGTTTGCTTCAGTATTGTTTAAATGTCAGGCTTTGTGAAACGTGACCTGTGGTGCGTTACAGAGAGTTAGGGGTGTCATCTGTTACCAGGTTACCATACTGTGTGTCATTCTGACAGCTGAAGGGAGAATTGAATGTATTATTTTTGGGTTGTGCAGCACAAAGCTTCATGACAGTTGCTTAGAAACCTCAGGTTCTCTTGGAAGTCATGAAGTGCTTAAAAAAATATACTAAGTGTGCAATTGTTCCCTAGATTCTTTTTATTATTTTGTACACATTGTGTTGTGTATGTGTGTATATAACTGTTTTTTCTGTGCCTTTGTTTGTCCTCAGAGAAACATGACATAACAACGTTCTGAGCTACATTTAAAATGTTTTCTCTGTATTGGTGTTTTCATGTCGGCGTCTCAACCTGCAGACACGGTGGCTCAGTTGATTCCTGATGCAGACTCGCCTCTCTACGAACGTGTGCAGCAGTACCGCCAGCTACTGGATGGTCTGCCCATGGACGCTTACACACACGGCTGCATCCTCCATCCAGAACTCACCACTGACTCTATGATCCCAAAGTACGCCACCGCAGAAATACGTAGTAAGTGAAGCCAGCTCACTGCATTGTGGAGAGATGACTGTGCATAATTCTGCATTAATTACAAGTGGAATAGAGTGGATGTTATATATATATTTGTAATAATAATCTTTGTTTATAGAGCACCTCTTTAAAAGTTACAAATTTCTTTATACAAGGCAGCAAATTAAAATTAAAAAGTACAAATCAAGTATTAAATCTTATAAAATTCATTTGATTTGATAATAAATTGGTAAAACAAATTCCTTATAATATAAGATTTAAATAACAAAAAGACAATTGAAGTAAAGCAAAAAGAAAAAAAACAATAAAATCAGGATAAGCTCTCCGATAAAAGTATCATTTTGTGCGTGTCATTTTCACACTTTGGTTTGTGTTCAGATCAAACAAATGAGATATAAAGTTTTAATTAGTGAGCTTTCGAGATGCTTTAGCTGTTTCCCCCTGTTTCTAGTATTTATGCTAAGCTGAGCTAACTGGCTGCTGGCTGTAGCTTCATATTTACTGTACAGACATGAGAGCGGTATTGATCTTCTTATCTAACTCTTAGCAAGAAATCAAATAAATGCATTTCCCAAATTGTGAAACTATTCCTTTAAAAGATGATTTCCTCAGGCTGATTTTTCGACTACAAACACTCTATCCCCTCCAGGATGTAACAAACCTCTGCTCGAGTATCTCAAGCTGCATATAGCAAAGCCACAAAGAGCCATAAAAGTAATCAATAAGATCTGAAAGTCAGTTCTAAACATACTGGTCCTCAGTGTAAGGAGACTGGTGTGATGTGGTTGTGCCTCTCAGCTCTGGTTAAAAGCCTGGCAGTTGAGTTCTGTACAGTCTGAATCAATATACTGTATTTGTGGTTGAGACAAGTATAAAGACTGTTACAATAATTAAGGTGTGAGATGAAAACATGCAAAATGGCGTATCTTTAAAATTTAAAAAACACTATTTTAGAAATATTTTAAACATGATAAAAACATTTATGGTACGCTGCTCAAAATGTAAATTACCATCAAACAAAACACCAAGATTTCTTGCAACTTGCTTGATCTGTTGTAACAGAGAACCATAGCTGTCTTGTCTTGTGATGTGCTGAGACCCAATAACAAGGATTTCAGTTTTACTGCAGTTCAGTTGAAGTTACATTTTTAGACAATCCTGTAAAGAGAACTACAACAAACTGGACCCAACAAGGAGGTACAACAGGGTATCGTCAGCATAAAATGAAAACAGAAGCCATGTCTGTGGATGGTCGGCTCCAAGGGAAGCACTTATAAGACAAATGAAAGGTTTCATGTGATGCATCTGCAATCACAATTTTCTCAAATTTAAATAAATATCTTGAATTTAAAAATTAGTCAGGAGCTCTTGGACAGTATGCAGTAAAGCCCGACCGAAACAGGATTTTTAAGGCTGATGCTGATTTAAATATTTGAGGATTTAAAGACGATATATCGTCTGGTATTTATTTTTTAACAGGAATATGTAACATAAACATTTTTGATATGGATCCCTTACATTTAGTTGTTAAGAGTTCTGAACAAGATATGTACTTAACAGGACATTATGCAGTTGAAAAATAAACTTGTTTTATTGTCAAAAGCATAACAGTAACTGCAGCAGTAAACTTCACTGGAATTATCATCATTATTATTGTTAATTATTATTTATACTGTATATCTAGTGCTTTTCCACTGGCCGAATAATCCCTGTATTAATACCACTTCTAGCCAGTTGTTCTATTCTATGATCAGTTTTAGCTTTAAACTTTTCAGACAAACTACAGGTATAATTTCCGTGGTGAAAATCAGACGTGTTTCCAGTGCACTGACTGTAATTAACATGTACACAAATGTGAGTCACAGATATATTTACCATTACATCAGTTACACGGAAGGAGAATATCAACTCATTAGATATCTTCACTCTACTGCCATGATTAGCTAGGTTCGTGGTGAACGAGGGAACTAATTTAGCAACAGATAAAACTGTTAGCATGTATTTTATTGACACTGACAAGAGAGAAAATGACTGGACTGTTGCTCATTGACTCACTACAACTGTCTCACTGACTGTTTCACAAATGAACATAAACCCAAGTTTGTCAATCATTATAAACGCCAATACCAATTTGTGCAATTAGCTTAAATCACCCCGCTGATGTATCAGTCGGGCTCTAGTTTGGAGTCCTACTTTATAATTGTCCCTAAAAAGATGTAAACATTGTTTGGTTTCTTCTTAGCCAAACATCTGAATGACCAGAAACAGACTGAACCGCAAATTCAAGCAGCTGAATCCACTCAGCTGCATATAACACAAACAGGCATGTTGATGCAGGGTAATCCCATGTGACAGAGTGTTCTGCTGCATTTCACAGTTCATGTTCGCACACGTTTACTATTCAGAGTAGATGCACGTTGGTCTACAGGTGTGTGTGCTGTGTTAGTATACAATATACTTTTGTGCTTGTTTGCATTTCAAAGGTTTTATTCTTATCACTTAAAGTAACTTGTTTCTTGGCAACAGACAACGATAAATATAGTGTCTGAACTTTATGTGCAGAATGTGTTGATTGACGACATAAAAAGTAGATGCTACTTTTGTTTTTGCCCTTTTTCTGTGCTTATTTGTATTTTTGAAGCATTATATAAATAGCTTTTAGTGTTTTTAAGTCTTTTCATTATTCTGGACATTAACAAGCTCTCTGTGTGCATGAGCCTCAACTTTGGGACCAACTGGTCTCTCAGAGCAGAAACAACAGGCAGGCATTATGAATGCAAAGCTATTCATCTCCCTTACAGCATTTTCCACATCATAGGCAAACAAATCCCTGTTTTATGTTCACTGTGTGACTAGCATACTGTGTAATTTGACGCCACTCAATACCAAAACCCCTTAACACAGCACATTGTAGTGATGCCAGGTTATATATCCCAACGGCTGATATCAGGCCTTCCAGTCTGAACTGTAGTGCTCTTTCCATCAGGTAATGGCCTCGCCATGTAAATTAAAACAACCGGCTGGATTTGATGAAATTCTGCAGCAGAATTAATTATGCAGTTCAGTCTGTGTCGTATCTTTAGAATCAACATCAGTGATTGCATCAGTGATTTTCATGTGTAATTATCCACTAATATTTGTTTTATGTCAAATCATTTTTGGCTGCAGTATTAAAAACAGATTTGGATGATTATATTACAGGAAGGGACAGCTCACACTTTATTAAAACATTTTAATATTTATGTGTTCATCAAATTCAAGTTCAACTTGATGAACACTTCAACGAAGATTGTTATTTGTGCAGAGTAATACAAGTCATCTGTACAATGAAATCTTTAGGATGAGACTCTGGACGGTACTGCAGGCAAAAGTAATTATACACAACAACAATAAGATGAAGAATAAAGAAAAAGACAGAAAAAAAGTACTATAAATAAGGAATTTGAAATAGATAAAGGTACCAATGTATAAATAAATGGTCGGCGTTCGAGTAGAGTAATTAGATGCTATACAGACAGATACAAATACAGATACAAATAGTGCAAAGGGTGTAAGAAGCTGTCACAATACTGCAGGGCAAAAGACGTGACTGTTTCTTGTGGTTTTATTCACATTCCAGTTGATTAATGGCAAAATGTTTGACACATATTTTCAGTGTAGATACAATTAAGACTGATAATGTGTTTCAATCACAATCTAGACTGGATTTTTATCATTCAAAGGATAAAGCTGGTTATATTTTTGTTGTTGTCAGCAAATACAATGAAAAGACTAAAACCAACAATGTGTTAGTCCTACTCTTAATACTTTCTGACTTCCTGTTACTGTCTGTGCCCATTGTTATCTACTGAAGATGTAAATCTTTATAAACAGATCTTTAATATGTACTTTTGATTTTTTAAAAGGCTAAATCATTTCCTTAACCAGGTGGACACTGTAGATTGTTCACAATAGAGATTTGTTGCAGAGAACAATACAAAATGTCAAACTTTGGATACACAGAAAATACTTGTTACTTAATAGGATCAATGCATTGTTGGTTTTGGTCTTTTCATCAGTTAGTTGACAATAAGAAAAATATAGAATATCACCAGACTTTAATCCTTTAATACTATGGGCTTCAGTGAAGCATTTATACCTTATGTGCCACAGCTTACAACATACTGTAGGTGTCTCCCTCTGCCCTCCAGGGACTATGAAGGGAGCACAGATGAGATTAAGCTGATAACTCCTTGGATGATTAAACACTCCTGGTCCCTTGAGTATCTGTTCTGTGCAAAATATGCCTGAAACCACAGTGGCTGGGAAATGTTGTAAATGTCTAATAATCTACAATTTATGACCGACTGTATGCACACAGAGCTACATTGTTTATATTTGTTCAAGTATCAAATTTGTTACACTCAAATTTTCTTCACCCGAGCCGCAGATCCAGACACTATTTGTTTTCTACGGTATGTTTGTGTGTGCAGGACACCTGGCCAACGCTGCGACGGAGCTGATGAAGTTGGACCATGAGGAGCCACAGCTGACAGAACCATACCTGTCCAAGCAGAAGAAGCTCATGGTGAGTTTTGTATAAAAGTTTTTTATCTTTCACTCATCCTCATTGTTTTGAAATGTTGTGCATAAGGGAGAGACAGCCACTATGAAACAGAATCCCTTATGTTTTTACCATAAAATACAGTAATTTACCCATTAATAATGATGGACTCAAGGTATTTTAATGGGATTTTTAAGGAATAATTCATGAATCGTAATTATTAAGGCATTTTAAATACATTTTCTGTATGGTTTAAAGGTTTTTGACCACTAGTAACGCTACCACCAGTACACTTGAGTCCCCATTTTGCGCACAGTCCTGTTAATGGTTCGCACTATTCCAGTGATCTACAGGTAGCTGTAATGTGCAAAGAAACGCAGTGAAGAAGAAGACTGCAATCTAGTAAACATGGATGTAAACAATGCAGGATTTAAAATACTTTAAATTCGGCTTTGCAAAGGAAGGAAATTCATTCAACAGGTTTGTTAGACCTCAGTGATTCGTACATGTGTTTCAGTGAGTAAACACTGGATGCAAACATAAGATTTATCTACAGAGTGCCTTTAAGGCCATTTCAGTGGTAAAATCCCCAAACTGACCAAATTAAATTAATATTTTAAAAGAGCTTTGATTTTTTAATTAGGGTGAAAATTCAGAGATGGCTTTCATGCTATTTTGTAAATTCAATGTTTTCAAGGTATTTAACCCACATAGAAAGCCCATTAAAAGTTATACAAATATTACAGTCCATTACTTTATTCATTAATTTAGCCCATCTGGGGTCAACCTATTGAATGCCTAAATACTGACAATTGTAAATCATTAATTTACACTTGAAAACATTTCAGACCCTTTAACTGCGTGTAGGAGCACAGAAATGTAAAGGAGATATTATGCTGACAGCTCTGTTGCCTTATTTACTCCTTAATATTTTGTGATGGACAAACACAATGCAAGTCAAACTTACAGATAACGTTTCATTTTCCAAATGATCTTGGACCTGGTTATACAATTCCAGGGCTGCAGCTGAGGGAAGTTTCATCATAAAAGCCCTTTAGCCCTTTCCTCTCATTGCACCACTGAAGAGCTGAAAAAAACATTCTGCAGCATGCAAATCCCGTAACACTGTACCTTTGACCTAAATACAGCTCATGTTCCCTTGAGAAAAGGTCCAGATGTACTGACAGTGTTTGCACCTGTTACAAAACCTGTAAAATATTCTGCTAATAGCAGAAAGTGAAACATGTAAAAAAAAAAAAAAACATATTGTACATGATGATAAAGCTGAATATGCACGAAGTAGACAAGTAGCTGTTTCACCAGTGTTTTAAAAACATGAAGCAGGGATGCGACAGGGATCAGACTGAGACATGTCAACAACTATCGGACGGATTGGTGTGAAATTTGGGAGAGAATGAATCCTCCTGTCTTTGGTGATCCTCTAACTTTTCCTGTAGCACCACCATGAGGTTTACATTTGTGGTTTGGAGTGAAATGTCTCAACACTTACTGGATGAATTAATTGCTGTAACATTTGATACACACATCCACGTTCCCCTGAGGATGACTATAATATCAGTGACAGCTACAAATATCTTTCCTCAGAGCATTTGGAGCAGAACAACCATATTTTTACTTCATAGAGCTATTTTTTTCAGCTGTGCAATGATGGATTTGGCTGTTGAGATCAAAAGGTTTTTGTTTTACGATTGGCAGGCAAAAATCTTGGACCACGATAATGTGAACTACCTGAAGAAAATTCTGGGGGAGTTAGCCATGGTTTTAGATCAAGTGGAGGCTGAACTGGAGAAAAGGAAACTAGAGTATCAAGGTTTGTCCAAATGATTGTCTTTTATCATAACAGCACTGTAATATGTTCTGAATATTTCCTACAGTGTTGTTTTTTGAATTTGTATTTTTTTTTTCACCTTTTCAGGTCAAAAGTGTGAGTTGTGGCTATGTGGACCTGAATTTACACTAGCTGATATCTGCCTCGGAGCCTTGTTGCACAGGCTCAAGTTCTTGGGACTTTCTAAGAAATACTGGGAGGACGGCAGCCGACCCAACCTGCAGTCCTTTTTTGTGCGTGTGCAAAAACGCTACGCTTTCCGCAAGGTCTTGGGCGACATCCACACGACCCTCCTGTCCGCGGTCCTACCCAACGCCTTCCGGATGGTAAAAAAGAAGCCGCCGTCCTTCTTCGGGGCCTCGTTTCTCATGGGCTCCCTGGGAGGAATGGGCTACTTTGCCTACTGGTATTTAAAAAAGAAATACATGTAGTGAATGCCCTCTTGTTGTGTTAAATGTCTGTGTATTTGTGTGATGTTTCAACTTTTCTGTAATGTTTTATGACTGCAGGAAAACATAATGAATCTATATAGAGAACACTATTACTTACCTGGGTGAACAAAGAAATATTAAAACATTCCATAATAAGAAATTCTTGACAGCACATTTTCTGGTAATCAAGGCCTTCATCAAGTTTAATTTCTGGCAACTTGCAGCTCTTGTGCCTGTAAGTCCTTGTTTAACTCTTGTTGGAGGCATGCATCAGGTCCACATACTGAAAACTTCAACTTCAAAAGTAGAAACCCAGACAAAATGTTAAACACAGTAACACAAACAGGGGTTAACTGACCTTCGCATGCCACTATTATCGTCATTATTCATACCTGCTCTTCACTCCTCCATCAACCTGAGGTTTAACTAGTAAAACCACAGGGAAATGTACATGACAAATACTCTCTGATAATTGCTGTGCTGCCAGAAACTGCCAGACGAAATGAAGGATGGAGGCTAACTTTAAAGGAACAGTTTCACATTTTGGGAAATAGACTAATTTGCTTTCTTGCTGAGACTCAGATGAGCATTTCGATATTCGAATTCGATATTACTCGCATGTCTGTTGTTTAAATATGAAGCTACAGCCAGCAGCCGGTTTAACTGTAGCTTACCATGAAGACTGGAGCTAGCTTGGCTTTACCAGCATTTCTAGAGCTCAATAATGAACATGCTACATCACATTGGACAAAAACTGAAATGTAATAGCAACAAGTTGTGGTGGAGCCTGAGCTTCAGATGTGCTGGTAGGTGGACTGTTGTTATCTTTTGACAGTGCCAGAATAGCTGTTTCCTAACTCCATTTTGTGCCTGTCAGATCTTTGATAAACTCAGAAGATTGTTTAACAAAATGTACTACGATGCATTCTGAAGGTTTTTCCAGATTCTTCAAAGATTTCTAACCATCTGGATGTAAAAATATTCCGTCTGCTGCACAATTTTAAAAGATTATTCCTCAGGCTGTGCTTACACACACAGGTAAGCATCACAGTATTACATTACAACAACCAGATGATACAATAAGAAAAAAAACATGAGAGAAAAAGAAAGGAAAAAATAAATAAATCAGGCTGTGTAATATGAAATTTAGGGCTATTTAAAATGTAATCCTTGGTATCACAAGAGGCAGAGATACAGATATATTGCATCTTTAAAGCAGTTATTAAGTTAGAAGTTCCCCATTTAATACAGCACTTGTCTAATCTACCCATCAAGGAAAAAGAAACTTTTTAATATGCAGCCACTCTAGTTATCAGGATCTGTCAATGCACTGACAGGCCTTACACTTTATGCAAAACAAATGTAAAATATTCATGTTATTCTGTATGAAAAATGAAATATTGGAAAGAAACATCAGTATATACCTATCAATATAACTGATAACATTTTCCATTTTGATTTTATTGTTCAAATTTAGCAAGAACATGTGTAATATCTGGCGACCATCTCTGTTTGTGTAAAATATATATATTTTCAAGCAGCAAATGCAGTATTTTTTAACCCAGATGACACTAGCAGTATGATTTTAAGGATGGCAACGTCAGCCTGTCGATCCAGACTGATATGAGAACTATTGCCGTGACATTAAGTAGAAACATTCATGTCTATCAGGATAAAGTGGAGTAACTTTGGTGATCCTCTGACTTTTCCTCCAGCAGCATCATCAGGTCAAAATTTCAACTTTGTCCAACACTTTGGAGTAATTATGACCAAATACTTACAGAACTAATGACATCAGCTTTTACTTTATGTTTAGTGGTGATGTATAACACATTAAACTAAGATAGTTAACAGGCTTTATGCTAAGATAAGATAATCCCCTGCTTTCTCTAGTTTAATATTTTTCATAGAGACATGAGAGTGGTATCAATCCTCTCATCTAACGCTCATCAAGAAAGTGAATAAGCTCCATTTCCCGAAATGTCAAACTATTCCTTCAATTAAATGTACACCCAATACACAAAAAACACACACAGACACACACAGAGACACACATGTGCGCTCAGAGTCAGTTTATTTAGAGCACCAGAGATTACACAGCACACAGTGGTCCACTGTCACACTCTTTGTCGCTGAGCAGGAGTTCAGATGTTATAAAACTTGGGTGTAGGGCTGGGCGATAGTGACAAAATCTAAATATCACCAAATATTCTTCACCAAATACCTCCATATTGATATTGCGACCATATACTATTGGTGCTTTCACAGAATATTTACACAATGAGATTTTTGATTATCAGTAATGTGGATATAAAGTGGGTAAAAGCAAATAATAGAACAGCTAGAACAGTCTGGCGAGTTCAGAAAATTACATCCAATTACTGTAATACACCCTTTAAAACCAGGAACACTTACGCCATATCAAGATCTAAGACGATATCGATATATAATATTGATATGTCGCCCAGCCCTACTTGGGTGTTTGAAAAGTTACACTTGGCTGAACTGGTAGGAATATTGTAAATTCTGCATCTATGACACAGCAGTGTTGCGTTAGGTTTAGATTGTATATTTCATTGCATGGGTAACTTTCTTATTGTGTTTCGTGACAGGGTGGACACTGGGGATTTTGTGTTGCCCAGAAGCAGAATTTACGATCACTACTGAACATCAAAACCACAAATTTCTAAATGTTGTGTTGCTGAGTGTAACCTCTGAATCACCCGCACGACCCCCCCCCCCCCCTCCCCACCTCAGCAATACTGAGCAAGAAAATCACTGGATTTTACTGCTGCTTTCTTTCTTTTCTTTCTCACCGACTCCACCTGACAGATGCAAGATTGTTTTTACAGATAGATATTTTGAATTTGTCTTTTATTTTCACCGTGTTGAATTTTTAAGGAGCTCCAAAAAAAAAAGGGTTAATAAGGGGGAAACGGGGTGAGGAATAGCTGACTCATCTGAAGGCTAAATGAGTATGACGAGGGAAAAAAAAAACAGCCCCCCCCCCCCTCCTCCTCCTCTCTCTCAGCTAGCCTTGGCAGCGGTCTCGTTGTTTGTTTCTCGCTCCACACTTTGTTCACCCTTAATAGGAGCCTTTGTGCTTTTTAAGTCAGACCTCCAGGGTTTAACATGTTTTAATTCTGCTCCTAAACCGTGCGGCTCTTTAGGTTTAACTCATTATTTATGTGAAGTACCGGCTGGAGTTGTAAGCTTCTTTTAGTTTTATGGCTGGTTATACAGACATTCTTGCAGTACGGTGTTCCTTTCTGTGAGTAAAGGGGGGGGATAACTGTACAGCTCAAGCCTTGGATAATGAACACAGCGATTAATGCAAGTTTTTCAGTTAGAGAGACGGGACGCCTGCTGTTTCCTCCTGCTACAGAAACTCATCTCTGCGGGCGGTGATTAGTGGCACGCTGCAGCTGTGGTAGAAAAATATTGAACCAAAGACGATCGATGCTCCTTTAACGGCGGCGTGTCCTTGCTGTGTCATATCTGATAATTAAAACTGATTTTCATTAAGATAATTCCTCTTGAAGTCTTAGAAGCCGTAGTTCATTGTGTCCAGTTTCATATTTGATATGGAGAGTGCAGTATAGCCATACAGATTTAAACTGCTTGAAATTAATCCTTTACACCTGAGAGAAAAAAAGATATTTGAGATCAACAGGGAGGGTTTTTAAGTTTCAAACTGTTCTTGCATGAGCAGCAGTGATGTAAATGGCACAAAAGAGAAGATTAAAAAATAAATATTACATTTTTTTCAAGTCTGGAAGTTATCAAGAAGTGTTAAAGTGCTATTTCCTGATGTGATTTTAATCATAGAATTAGCTTAACTGTGTCGACATTTCTTATTTATGTTAACTTTCAGACGCTCAAACGTTCACTTGTTTTGTTCATTAACAAACAGCAGAGGACACTGTGGGGGGGAGGGGGGGTTAAACGTCAAGAAACGTCATAACCAGCCAATCATTGTGAACGCTCGGTATCTTCCGATTACTTCAAGACGACTTGTTCCGACTCCACTGCTTCTTCTGACTGAAGTCATGCTGCCTGAGGGGCTGGATCTGTACCTCTTGGATCACACAAAGAGTTCAAGTCGAGAAATCCTAGTTGTGATTTGTGGCCATTATATTTCACTATAGTATTTTTTTATTTTTTACTTTTTATTTTTTATATTTCTATATATGCATTTATTTATGGTGCTTTTTATGATGTTTGTTCATAAGCCTTAATTTATTCAGTTGCCATCAATGACAAATAAATTATGAAAATGGAATATACTGATTCTGGTTCTTATTTTGGCAAAAATGTAGAGCTTGTGATTTGTATTTGACATGTCATGAAAATGCACACATCATTGCTAGAAAATGGTTATTTACTTGGGACATGTTATTTTTTTGTCAACAAATCCCTTGAAAAGACCAAAACCAATGTGTTAATCTGTCTCTAAATACTTTGACCTCCATTGAATCCTACTGAGGACGGATCACAAATATATAGTTTCAAATATAAGTAATTTCCATCAACAGCTGGGTATTGTAGTTTTTAGCAAACCTGACTAAAACAGGAGTAAATAGCTGTTGGGAACTATTTTCACCTGCAGATTAATACACATTTGGTAATCTAGCACAGAGCTCCAACGATTAGTCGATTAATTGATTGAAAAGCTAAACTTCATTGGTTCCAGCCTCTTAAATGTGAGTATTTTCTGGTTTCTTTAGTCTCCTGTTATAGTAAACTGAATATCTTTGGGTTGTGG
This sequence comes from Thunnus maccoyii, assembly GCF_910596095.1. Lineage (NCBI taxonomy): Eukaryota > Metazoa > Chordata > Actinopteri > Scombriformes > Scombridae > Thunnus > Thunnus maccoyii. Next base: position 28,865,432 of record NC_056536.1, on the reverse strand, counting down.
ACTGTTGGTCGGGACAAAACAAAGACATTTTGGGTTGCATATTGGGCTTTGGGAAATGGTGAACGCCATTTTTCACAATTTTCAGACATGGTTTTGATTAATCGATAATGAAAACAATTGTTAGTTGCAGCTCTTATTTCATGGTTCATATGGCAGCAGCAAGACGGTGTATGTGGCATCGACTCAAAGTAAACAACAGCACCCACGTATATAATTTGTGTTTTTATTCATTTCGGACAACAGTGCAGCTCTATGTCACAGAGGAATAGGCTACCATATAAATATATATATATATATATATGCATATATAAGGCTTTGACAATACTTGTTAGTGAGCTTTTAGACCAGAAAATACACAAAGGTGCTGTGTTTGGAGAGGGATGATATGATCAGGAAAGTCCGGTTTGAGCAACAGATCCATGGGTTTAAAGGCTTATCAGTCTACCAGGAATGTGTTGCTTGTTGAACATGTTTGCTCATCAGATGATGCTGCATTGTTACTGTGGACAACTCTACATTTTTTGGGGTAGAAATCCTCCCCATTGGCACCCCCAAAGCATCTGAATGCAGCCTCAAAAAGGATAAATTCAATTCTGGTCTTTTCATAGAATGAGTATTGAATATTTCCAGGTTTGTCCTATTAGGCATGAATAATAAATAATAATAATAATAATAATAATAATAATAATAATAATAATAATAATAATTTGCACTTGCAGGGTTGTCCTACTACTGGAGTGCGTGTATGACGAGAAATTATAAATATTTATATATCTGCTATTCTTAATCAAACTCTACATCCTCTGAGAAAACTTAACATTGTGTTGCTGCTAAGTCACAATAACCCCAAACCACATATGATTAAAAAAATGGACAGCTCATTAAAATCTGGTAAAACGCAGGTCTGCTGCAGTTACAGTGTCGGATCTGACTTTGTTCTGAAGGTTTTTTTTAGATTCTATAAAAACAGAGTATCTACTGCACATTGGCCTGTAAAAATACACATCATCGTCAACCAGTGCTTCGCGACTGGAGCTGTAAACATTCTCAAGTATTCCCACTCACACATCTAAAATCTGTGATTATTCATCCACATTAAAGTAAATCATTTCAAGGCAACAAATTATGAGACGAACAATGGTGTAGCATGCGAGCTGCACAGCCGGACAGCAGAGCAACATTTAGCTTTTATCTCATATTACCAAGAGTCATTTTGGGAACAGCAGCTGCCAAACACTGTGGACGAACCGCACGCCACTTATCCTGAACAAAATGACCTTTCTACAAGGAGGGAATAACTTAAAATAGCACAGGCAGCTTGGATCCAGAGACCAATAAGTAACACAAGTGTAGTGTGTTGTTTTGGGGAAGGCTGCAACAATGGCTACAATGTCGCGTAGGAAAGTATGACGACAGCCTATTCGTGTAGTTTCTGTTCTTGTAGATGGCGCTGAGGCGGGAGTCCAGGAGACAAAGGTTTTAGATACCAAACCCGATATGTCAGAAACCACCCTAACAGGCCACATATGGTCCCGAGCAACTTGTGAGACATGTCGTGGAAGTAAACAGAGGTGCAGGCAAACATCCACACCCATATAATCACTATCAGATTCAAGGCCACGTACAGCAGGTTGAGGACCATCTTTGGCAGCGCGGACAGACTGGCTGTCTTCAGGAACGCCATCGGAGCCGTTTCCTCCATGATGAAGAGAGCGGAGTAGGCCAGGATGAAGGAGTGTCCTGAGATGTCGTAGCCTTGCCACCGGAAGCCGGCGTGCCTGCAGCTGGCTTTGGATGTGAGCTCCTTCTTGATGACATCCATGGCGTCAGTTTCAAAACAGGAGCCGGTTATGTCTTCGATGTAGAAGAAGGCCCCTGTGCAGACGTACCACACCGCTGTAGCCACCACGAGAGACAGCAACCGCCGACTGAGGAAGACCACGCTCCTGCTGAAGGAGGAGTTGGAGAGGAGGAGGAAGGGTGTCAGCAGCAGCAAGGTCCATCCCCAGGACAATTTGACAAAGTACCTGCAATTAAAACAATATGCGTTATTCAAGCTTATTCATGCTTTTATTTATCAGCTCATCTGCACTCTGATGTTTCAGATATGAGGCCATTCTGTTAATTTTACTAGAAATCTTCAAATGAATCACCTGAAAAGAAAATATGTTGTACAAGAGAAAAAGAGGCAGTCTACAGCCCTAAAGTCAAAGCTAAAAATATTTCATCGATCCAACTTTTTTTTTTCTTGCATAGAATATTTAACTGGAGTAGTAACACCTGCGGTTTCTGTGATACAGAGACAGCAATGAGACTGTGGAACTTCTTTTCAGAGCTATTGATGAAGGAGAAAATTGCAGATTTTGTGTAAATAACTACATTTTATTCGGTAAACATTTACTTCAAGGATGTAAACGCTTTCGCTGAATGACAGTCACTGCAACTGAAAGTGACATTAATGGGCTAACTCTTTTGATTTAGCTCAAATGCTAAGCCTACAGTAGCACAAGTTGAGAAGAGTCAAAGTCAGCGTCAGACGCGCGTTATACAGCAGTATTACCTCAGGTTTGCTGACATTAGCAACCACAAGCTACTGCTCATATAAGACCAAGTCAAGCTGTAGTCTCTGATAAGGAAGGGTGTGTTTTATTACTTATGACTTTCATTGGTTAGAGGAAGAATGTGTTTCTTTCTGTATTTCTTCGGTAAAGACATTACATAATCTCATTTTAAGCCCCAAATTATAAATGGAAGACGGCACTAATCTCTTTGTAGGTCTTCTTCAGTGTATGAAAGTCAAACATGCTCTGATACTTCTCTCTTTACTGGACTAACTTCTGCTGATTGGAAAAAGAACCAAGAACCCATCTTATTGTGATTTTATTATTATGCATTTGTTATCTTTTTTGTTTTGAATTGAATTATTGAATGATTTAAGTAATGTACAGCGGCACTGCCACTTAAAAAAAACAAAAAACACACATATAAATGACAAAGACAAGCAAATGAAGGAAATAACTTTGACAATTTGACAACATGAACAGCATGCAAAGTAGGAAAACACAAATGAATACTTCATCCAACTCATTTCCATTGTGTTGTGTGCGAACATGCAGCCTTTATGTATATATTGCGTTTTCTGTATTTGCAGGACGTTTCTATATTGGTTCAAATTTATTTTCTATTTCTATTGAATTTTCTAAACTAAATGCTGCACATGAGATGTAAAACTGACAAAGTTGTTTTCTTCATTTGTTCATACGTTACTTAAATAGTTCAATAATTCAGTTTGAAAGAAAACAAAAACAAATTCCTGGTAGATTACTTGGGAACATTTTGGTAACTGATAAGCCTTTAAACTCATGGATCTGTTACTCAAACTGGATCATATTTCATTATCACACTGGTACCTGACGCAGTTTGTCCCCCACCCAAACCAACACCGCCCCTTTATGTATTTTTTAATCTAAATACTCACTAACGAGTATTGTCAAGTACTGCTAAAGCCTGATATAGAGTAGAGTATTCCTCTCCGCCATAGAGCTGCACTGTTGCCCAAAAACTCATAAAAACACATAAATGTTTGCTTAAGTTGCAGCGGGTTGAGCATTACTACTTAAATAATTCAATAATTCAGTTCAAAATAAAAAAAGATAACATATGTTTAATAATAAAATCACAATAAGATTTTATTTAATTAAAAGTTCTTTTTTCAATTAACAGAAGTTAGTCTAGTAAAGACTATTAGAGCCTAGTAAAGTATTTTTGACCTTAAACACTGAAGAAGACCTACAAATAGATTAGTGCCTTCTTCCATTTATAATTTGGGTGTTAAAATGAGACTTTGTTATGACATAATTTTACAGAAGAAATAACATATTCTTCCTCTAACAAATGAAGAGTTGAAATCATGAGTAATAAAACACCAACATCAGGCCAAGTCAAGCTGTATGAGGTCTGATATATGACTCGGTCTGATATGAGCAGTAGCTTGTAGTTGCTAATGTCAGCAAACCTGAGGTAATACTGCTGTATAACATATCCCTCTGTGCCAAAGAGCTCCACTGTTGTCCAAAAGCTAATTAAAAAACACACAGAAATGTTTTCTTAAGTTGCAGTGTGTTGAGCTTTCAGGGCCACCATACGTTACTTAAATAATTCAATAATTCAGTTAAAAAAAAACACAAAAATGCTTAATCACGAAATGAAGACAAGTTTATATTTAGGTTTGATTTAATTAAGGGTTATTTCTCAATCAACAAAAGTGCATTTGATGTTTTAAATGTGTTTACTTGAATGCTGTCAGCACAGCAAACAGCTACAAAGCTAACTGTTTACTTCTGACCTACTTACATCTCTTCAGCGTTGCTACATTACATTACAACATTACAACATCCATTACAACACAGTCAGAAATATTTAGGAGCAACTCCTGACTGTACTTTCACCTTTCTGTCATCAGAAGTCACCTGACAGTCGGCGACAGGTGTCCTGATGAGCTTCAACCGCCCGTTTCTGTTATCAGACCTCAGCTAGCTAACAACATGCTAGCACGCTGGAAGCTACTTACACGTTCAAGGCATTTTTGCTGCTGCTGAAATATGTCTGCGGGACGAGCTCCAGCTGTTTCACAACTGATCCAATGACTGAAATGAGTAAAAAAATCCAGGGAAAATTTTGTCGGACGGCTGGTATCCTCCAAAGTGTCACCAGCTTTTCCACAATGACATCTAAAGTTGCCATGTTGACGCCTTCTTCTTCGTGTTCTTCTTTTTTGGTGGTGATTGGCATCCAAAAAGTTGCATTACCGCCACCTACTGGATTTAAACTAAACTCTCCACTGACTAAATAAAATAATAATAATAACCTCATCCCACCCATTTCCCGCTATGCTATGAATTCTCTATTTTTCAGCTGTTTGAGAGAAATGAAAAGCTTCTCTCAACAGCTGCTGCATACCCTCTCCAGAAACTCAAACGACAGCCAGAATTCTCCTTGCTGCATCTACAATTATGTCAATTTTCTCAGATTTTTGCCAAAAAGGCCACAAACTTCACCTCACAAAAGCAAAACTCATCATGCTCCCTTAGCTTCTTGTCCCACATCGTAACATCTACTTCCTCATGCTTACGTCTCTTCTCAGCCCTGATTATTTCTGCTTCCTTTACTCTCTTTGGACAATAAGCCTCCCATGCTGCATGACTCCCTTTGCCGGGAAGACACTCTGGATCTTTCTCACAGTCTCCTTCACAATTGTTCTCCCCACATTTACCACATGTGGCAAAATCACTCCTTCATACAAGAAACAATGACCAAACTTCCAGCAAATCTTACACCGCAAAGGTTTGGAAACATAGTGCCTTATTGGGTACGACACATGATCCAAGAACATTCTATCACTCCAAATCAATGTGAAGCATAACAGATTTAGTTTCATACTTTTTATGAACTACTTCGTCAAACCTCTTCATTCTATAGCTGTCAGTCTCCCCTTTACACTCTTTAAATCTCCTTGCATCCACTCTGCATGAGACTCCATCAACATCTTTTATTGAAGCTTTCTTGCTTGGCGGAAAACATGTTACTGGGTACATATCCACCCCGTGACTTTGGCTGTATGTTTGGGGTTGTTGTCATGCTGCAGAATACATTTGGGAACAATTAGATGCCTCCCTGATGGTATAAGGACTGCTAATGATACTAACTCCCGGACAGTCAATGACTGTCCATTGTTCCTGGTAAATAAACAAATAAAATAAAATAAATTAACATCTAAAGTGTCTAAAACCTTTGCACAGTACTGTATAAACAGTATTTTCACAGTATGCCACTTTTACATGAGTAAAGGAAGGATCTGGATACTTAATCCACCACTGGATAAACCACACTGTTATTACTCTTGTACAGCACATATTTTAACTGTTACATTAACGTTTCCATTTGTATGCAGATGAAAAAACCTAAATTAATTCTGAATTCTCTCTGCTTTCACCTGCTCTTACCCCTTACTTGCCTTCCTGCAAAATCTCTCCCCATAAGTGATATATTCACTATCACTGACCTTTCTCACAGCAGACATATTTATTTGTCATTGCAGGAAAAGCACAGGTGGAACTGATAACGTTAACAATGGAAGCTACACTGGTGAGACTTCATGTGCCAAACCAGGGTCATGAATTTGGAAAATAGAAATGGGATTCAGCTATAAATTTGTTATTAATTCCACATGTGCTTTTCCTGCTTTGACGTGTCAAAATGTCTCCCGTGAAAAAGGGTCTATTGCAACATGTCATACATCTTTTATTCTATATTTGTATAACTGTTTATGATTTAGTTAGCAATAGTCTAGTTAATCCTTCATGTCCACACTGAATGTAGATGAACTTAAAGATCTCTTAAACTCAGTATTTTTATATATCTTAAAACATATATGGAGAACTCTCTTCTATGAAATGGACAGGTCCTAGAACTTTTGAACAGACACATATGACAAACTGAAATGTCTGCACACCATGAATTATGCAGAAAATCTATGCTGATCCCTTCCTCAGTGTGCTTATCGCTAGACTGGACAGTTGGACTATTTTCTACATAAGTCATGATGTGTCAAATTGAATTCAGAAACATATCATGTAAGTTTCTGTGTCTCATGGTTGTTCTCTTTGCTGTCCATGACCCATCGCCACTTTTACATCCAATGATCTGTCCTCTACTTCTGAATGACTTTTTTGTTGTGATTTTGGAAGTGATCTCATTTCCTAACGCAGTAGTTAGGCAGCATGAAAGTTGGGACAGAATCAGGGAAAGTCTGACTCAACAATCAAACTTAATTAAAGAATGATTATTTCAAGATGTGGAAGATTGCTCGTGTCCACAATCAAACAATCAGCTCTCCATACTGCCAACAGAAATGTCAAAGAACTGAGTCAATTATTTGTTTGCTGCTCTATTATGGTTACAATGACAAGCTGGAAATTAAGAAATGACCACTGAGATATGTGTTAAACTTACACAGAGTACAGTATCTTTCAGGATTACTGTTTTAAATATTTTAAAATATGAGAGACTCAGCTACACACACAGACACACACTCACACACACACACAGAGGTGCATTTGCCTTCCTCTGTACTGAGCTGAGCTGAGTCCATTCCTCTCTTGGTCAGGGTCATGTTTGCTCAGACGAAGCTTTGTAGCATGGCATGTGGATGTAAGTCAGGAGGTCAAGGTTTCATGGCACATGCTGACCCCAATACAAGAGACCACAACCTTAAACACAATGTAGACTAATTAGAAATGTTGATTGTTGCAAATATTTGGAAACTGGCTTAATAACAAACTCATTTTTAAGTTTTTTGTAGAACCAAATCATGTTTCTCTTCTGCTAGTTGGAGGACCATTGATCAATCTACAATTATATCTAAATATGATTATGGTAATATTATATATGTATGCATGCCTTTGCATCAACCTTAAAGCCTTTTGGTGCACTGTAAAGCTCTGCAATAGTAGTGTATTCATATAGTATAACACTAAAATGGGCATTTTCCTGTACCGAATACTTTTACTTTTGATCCTTAAAGTACACTTTCCAGATAATACTATCTATACTCTTTTACTTAAGTAATATTTTCAGTGCAGGGCTTTTGCAGTAGGGTATTGCCACTTTAACTCACCTATGGAAACTTTACATACCTCCTCCACCACTGGTTTTCAATTCCTGTGTGCATAGTCAAATACTGTATTCATCTGTTTGCACAGATCTCTCTTGGAAAAGAGAAAATCTCATTGAGACCTGTTTAAATAAAGAATGGAATAAAAAGTAATTAAGATTCATAAATGTACAAACAGCTATACTGCCAAATTTCATGGTAATCCACAACAGTGATGAAAGAACTGGTGCTGATGATGATGACAAAGTTGATTCCAGGTTTCGCTGAGTCATTACGATCGTACTAGAGGAAAATAAATCTCCCCAAATAGCATCTGAATGCAGGACAAAGTTTGTCCTTGATGCACTCTGACTTGGCAAACAAGCCATTTTCCAGGCACGCCTGCTGTTTGGCTGATTGTTCCTCAAGCACTGCTGCCAGACTACAAAAGGCATCTAAATTACAGTTCAGACATCTGACCAAAAGAACTGATTCAAAAAGACTTCAGATTTCTGAGGTTAGATTAAAAAAAAAAGTCTTTATACAAGACAATACATTTGATGCACACTCAAATCCTGAAAATGGTTCTCATTTTGCCTCTATTGCTGCAAGACTACAGATGTTTCAATGTGAACACACTGAAGGCAAAGACTGAAGGGGCCCTCTTCAAGTATGGAAATCTCAAGCAAATATGAGAAACAGGATGAAACTCTCTGACAGACTTGACTGGTTGATCAATAGACTGAGGTTTTTCCATGCTGAGTGGAAAATGTAGCTGTGAATTATTAGAACAAACTCTTCTTCACTTTGCTCTGAAATTACTCCCACACTCGGGTGGAGACGCTGCACCTTAACGATGCTGTTTTACTGTCCACCTGCATGCTGACGCTGCAAAGAAAGCTGCTTGTAATATTTTCAACTTTCCCTCAATAACTGACTGATTTGACTTATTTGTTCTTCTCAGGGAAAGACTGAAGGAAAATGATGAGGAAGATTTTATGCGAACAAGTGAGTTCAAATATTAAATCTGCACTCATACATTTTACCTCCACCTTCCAAAGTCGATATAGTAAACATGTTGGCAAACTATTTCTTAATTACACATCAGCAGACACGGTGCAACATTAGCCTTCATTTGGAGTCACGTTTCAGTGCAACTGATAAATGTAAGTCTGAGGGAAATATTTGGCTCTTAAGCTGCTAAATGCTCCACTATGTTCACCAGCTAGTTGTTAACTTTCTCTGTTCGATGCTGGGCAGGTAGCGCATGGTGGGTTTCTTGAAACTTTCTCACTGAAAACAGCGGATAAAAGTGATGAGAGTGAAGCAAAACTTGCTGCTGAAAAATGCTAAAAATTCAATGAATTCAGGGTGAAATTTAATGTGAGTTTATCACTACGAACAATAGATTCATATTACAAGTAATTTGGTCCATTGTTATCATATATAGATTAGAGAAGCCTTAGCTGTGTGAGTCTTTTTCATGTAATCTCAGCCACATCAGCTGATCTGGTAATGGCTCCAAATTTTCTATGTTTTTCTTTTCGTCAACAAATCTCATGTGCAGAGCCAAACCGACAATGAAGTCATCCTACTTACAAGTATTGTGTGTGCATCCAAAGCCTGATAAATCTTATTCCTCTGTGCTGTAGACCTCTGTTGTTGTCCAAAAACGATTAACAAAATGTCAGTGAGTCACACTGTTGCACTTGTTGACATCTTTCTTTGCCTTGAGGATCATGGTCATGATAGTTTTTTCAGAAATGACTCCAAAGACTAATAACAGAGATCACATGTTCAGTCTATGTGATGTGATTGCTGTTATTAGTCTCTGGAGCCGTTTCTAAATAAACTGAAGACTGTAATCTTTGGGGTGAAGGAAAATATCACCCGGTGTGTCTTCTTAACATGTTTTTAATCATTTTTGGACAGAAGATATATCAGTCTTTGGATACACATGCAATACTTGTAAGAAGGATCAGCTCATTGTCGGTTTGGCTCTGCACATGAGATTTGTTAACAATTAGAAAAATTGCCAGTCATATCAACAGTAAGTACAGAATCATTAGCCTCTGATTGAGAAGCTATAATTCAGGTGAAAGTAATGGTGTTTGACTAGAAGAGTCTTTCTCTGTGAAAGGCACCAGCTGCTGTGCTGTTAGAGCACTCAGACAGAGCTGAAAGGCCCGGCTGTCACCTGAAAAGCTGCGGCTCTGGGACCTTAAATATAGTTAGTGTGAGGTTTGTTTTATGTTCCCTCCCGTGTAAATACAGGAGGCCACTGAGTGCTCCTCCTCACCTTTCAGACATGACAAGGTCACACTGAGCTTTTGTATGCAAGCGCCCTACAGCACCTCGAACCAGACAGATGATGTCATGCTGCAGGGGGTGTGGGATGGTCTCTGGGAGAAACCGTCTGGTCTGGTCTGGCCAGGGAATCATCCTCTCCCCTGTTTGACCCATTTCAGACTGTTGTTCTGAGGTTTCTCTGATCAGATTCCTGCAGACTCATTCCTGCATAAATATATTGCCCGTTTAACCAAAGGAGACATCATCTGTTTTAGTGTTTTCAGTTCTGTGGAAGGGGTATCAAAATTATGAGATTGTTTTGTCCTTTGAACCCAGTAAATTCTGTACCAAACAGTCACATTTCCATCGTCAGCTGGAGGCAGCTAAATGACGAAAGTAAATTTGCTTTCTGGTTGCACTGTTTGGACTTTTCCTTTCCCACAGATTTTGTTATTATTCAACAGGAATTTTCCTAAGACCAGTAGTCCTCAGTCAAAAATACTGCACTCGCTCCACCATCTGTCAGTCTGTCTGCACACTCTCACCTGTTTGATCTGTTTTATATTGCTCCTCATCTTTTCCAGTCTTTGATGTGCGAAAATAGAAATATTATTGTGACAGAAATGACATGTATGCGGTTACTGCTAAATTTAAATGTCTGATCCTACGAATAAAAGGATTCAGTTTCAGCAGGGTTAGTGATGCTCATACTCAACTCAACTCATACAGCTGAGTTGAGTTGAGTTAACTTTATCACCATAACAAGAAACACTGTCAGGAATTTTCCTTAGTGAACACATAGTGCAGCAGGACAGACAGGACATCATTCAACATAACATACCTATTGATTATTATTGTTATATTAATGTAAAATCTTTTGTATTGTTAATATTATATTGCACATCTGTGAATCCATCATATCTAACATGGTGCATTACATTAAAACACATTTTTGTATTATTATTTGCACATTGCTGTTTATACTATGAACATTTGCACATCTCTGGTCATATTTAGTACATTGCATTCTCTTCAGTTTAAACTTGTAACAGCTCTTTTCACTTAGAATGTATTTTACATATTTTTATTGTAAATTTATATTTTATATGATTTATGATTACTTGATTATTATTATTTTTATTTTTGATTGTCATGCACCATAACACCAAGGCCAATTCCTTGTATGTGCAAACCTACTTGGCAATAAACATGTTTCTGATATCTGATTCTGATACTAACAATAAAACCCTACAGATGAGAACACTTTAAAATACAAGTATCATAAATATAAAAGATAAGCTACAAACAACATACTTTAAAGTGCAGGAGGTTTGCAATTAAGAAGTTGAATAACCCCAACATGTTAGTAAGATAGCAAGATACCAAAAATAATTACCAAGACAGCCACAAACTAAAAATAAAATGTACCTTACATAGACTGCAAAAAGATAATAGTAGTGACGTAGCCACCTTGATGTCACTCATTGGTTTGTGGACTTGCATTTTGAAGCCTCGAGTTTGGCATTTTGACCGTCGCCATCTTGGATTTCTGCAGCCAGAAGTAATGAGAAGTGACCTTATTTGGACAAGAGGGTGGAGCTGACCCTAACGCTAGCTGCTAGTTTGGTTAGCATGGTGCATTTACAGTGTACAGTATGGTTAACTGTGATAATGCTAATGTTAATGCCAATTTTCGCAACTGAAAAACAGGCTTAAAACCATTAAAAACCAAATGTGATTACCATAAAAACTGCACATCCGACTCCTTAGAGGGTCTTTTAGCTCAACCAAACACTGAACAAGACTTTTGTAGGTGAACAAAAGTTACAATTCATGTTTCATGAACTGAAAACACACTCAAATAGTGACGGCTATGGCTATGCCTATACTCTGTGAATCTGAGTTTACACCATGGTTATGTTACCTAATCAATGTTGTTGCCATGGTAGTGACTTGTCAGTCACAACATAGCCACACCCTAAAGCTTACCCTGCTTTATCGTCAAATTTAAATTAAATGGGGCCATTATTTAGAAAATGAACATTATACTGTATTGAAAAAGACTTGAAACTAGTGACTGAGACCATAAACTCATTAAGAAACTGTTTACTGAGGTAATAAATCAAATGAGTAGGGCAATTTTCTCATAGAGTTCTACACAACCAGACTTCTTTTTGGAGCCAGTCGAGTCCTGACAGCCATTAGAGAGAATGCAGGTTTAAGGCACTTCCACATTGGCTTCACTTTTCAGACCTGGAGCTACTGGCTTGGTACCTTAAAGTGGCAAATGTGTTTTCAAGAGTCTCAGAGTCTCAGGGAATGTATTTCTTTTAAACCACTCAGATTTAAAACAGAGTTGTGTGAACCTCTTTCCAGGTCCAACTATTTTCTCTTATTTAGTCCTCTAATTTGTTTCAGCAGTAGTCAGACAGACAAATAGAGAAAGCACACTCTCTGCAACAGATCTGTAAAACTGGATCAACAGTTGGAATATATGAAACTTGTTTAAAACCCATAATATTAATAAAAGAAAACCAACCATTTATCATAATAATGGTACAGAAATATAAAAAATACATAAAATCAAGAAGTAGTTTATGTTCATGGTCAGTTGTAGACAGTGAGGTACTCCTTCAAGCCAGTGGAAAAGCAAATTGGTCAAGCTCAAAGACCAACAACGAGATGCGACCCCTTTCACTGAACCTTGAGTGCCATTGACCTTCTGTATGCTAAAGGTCCTCACGGCTTCTTTGATGGAGCCCTCTGAACATTTTAGACACAAAGTCACAAAGTCTGACAGCACTCTGCTGAACCAATGTGGAAGTATGCTGCAAGCCTTTGAAGGGTCGACTTCAGAAACCCACGTGGCACAAAAACCTTCAGAGTGACACTGTGTGCGTTCAGGTTGATTCAACATTTCCTCCCACATTAAAAAAAAAAAACAGACACCAATGCATGGTAGGATGATTTGGTCCAGACACCCTGATATTTGAGGTAATTTGTAGTAATGTAGTCTTTAGTAATGTTGTCTTTGACAGATGTGCACTGTTTTCTCAGCTTAATAACTACATCTTGCATCAAAAACCATTGTATTTAAACATTTTTTGCCATTCACAGTCAATAGATGAGTCCCCAAACCTACAAATGATTTCAGATCATTGGTAAATTTTGCAGATATTTTACACAGTAACAGTTTCACATTTTTTCTTGGATTGTTCTGATCAGGGTAAACTGTTATGGACATTTATAGCATTTTTAAATGAATACATATGGTGAAATGTGCCAGATGTGGGTGAACATTATGGAAGCCCAGTTATATGTCTCTGTTATATGATGTTTTGATCATCAGACTCTGCCATCATAAACCTACTGAGCCCTAAGACAGGTGAAACCATTCTGGCCTAACTTAGATTTAAACTTCCTTTTAATCCTACTCTCACCCAAGCAATGAGTAGACACACAGCTACTTTACAAGCCTGGCTTAATAGGCAGCTTTATCTGAATGCCAAGAACTGCTCAGTAGTTTATTTTATTCTACTAGTTTTACAAATTGCTGCTAATTGGCAGCCCCTCTGGTAGCCAAAACTTTTCCACACATGACTCTTTGAATTGTAAAAAAAAAAAGAGTGCTTGCAAGTCTACAATTTAATCAGTTGTGCAGTCAACTGGTGTTTCATTGAGTTGGATCTACAACACCGAGAAGGCTCAACAGTGTATTTCAGCATCTCGGAACCACTCTCCTCTTTACCTGAACCCACACTCAACACAACCCCAAAACAAACTAACACTGTTTGAGCCAATATAGAAATGGATGGATTATGGAGAACTGGATACCATGTTAAAAGATGGTGCCCCGATTATTCCTATGAAAGTTGCTCAGTGGTTAATACGCAGAGGCACAGATCAAATTCTGATGATGAAAAGGAGTTTATGACACAGAAATATACTCAGTTTCATAGCTGCTCCTTTTCCAATTGATTGTGTATGGGGAAAATGCTTTTGGGACAGTGTGCGTCATGTCAGGAACCCGAAAGTTGTAATTAGCTAACCTAACCCACCATCGCTCCTGAATCATGCAGTTGATGTATACCCATCCATGCAGTGCCAGCAGCGGCCTCTTTTTGGGAGCTGACTTTACCTACAAAACTAAGAATACAGATCAGTCTGTTGAAGATGATCATGATATTTTTGTTCAATATTCCTACACTGCCTACACAGTACGGTGAGTTTCCTGTGACAGAAATTCGCTCTGTATATGGTACATAAGTAGCTGGAATTAATCTGTCTTTTTTTTCTTCTTGAACCCACTTTATGATCTGATCCGGCAAACAGCAATGTGTCAAGATGACAGCGGAAAATGTGGGTAAACAGATCATTGGCACTTAGCTTGTTGGCCTACTGATACATTCATGTTCATGTCTGTGTTTGAATCAGACTGTGCTGTGACATTTTATATATTACTTGTGCACAGACGGAGGCTCATAATTATCATCTTAGTGAAATTGTTGCATCTTCAGCATTTGACTTTTCAAGCAGAACCGGGAACTTGTAGTCGGGTTAAACCAACATGGATCAAGTTCCTCATCCATAAAACGTGAAGAGAGACTTGCTGGAATGTCGAATGTTAAAGAGTTCATTTCATTCTGTGCACGCAGAGCCTTTTATAAATTCTCACAGTCTATGATATTTCCAATTATCTCACACATGGTGCAGACATTTGGGTGGGTATGGGTTGGTAGGAACATCTCATTTAAATGATCGCAGAAAATAAAAACAAACATACTTTCATGACTGCATTAGTGTCTTGTTGCTTTCGTTTCATGTTCCACTTAGTCTGCCGTGTCTGAGTCTTGGTCTCAATGATCTCTTTGACCCCAGTGGCTGCAGAGGCAGGTGGTGCAGTGAGTGTACCTTGGCAGTGTATTCCTCAGTATATTACACATGGCAGAGGATCCTGGAACTGACAACAGCTGGAGATGAACGCTGACTCTGCAGCCACTTTTCTCCTTTTGTTTAATATGCATTCTTCCCCACACTGCCCAGTGCTTCCCCAAGGAGTGCTTATTTTAACATTTTATTTTGTTTTATTGAAACAACTCAGGGAGGTCAGGGGGCAGCTAAAACATGTGCTCTATTACTAGCAGACTCTTGTAAGGCAGCCTCAAGCTCTTAAATAAAGCAAAAGGTCCCAAAGTACTATATCTTTTATTTAAGATAATGAAATTATCAATTCTGATAATAAAATTTTTGACTCCTCATCTTATTGACTGATGCAGATCTCTTTCTTAAATAAATCAGACATGATATTGAACCTATAAACAATGAAGGTGGCCACTAAAATATTTCATCATTGCAAATTTCTGTTCTGAAAGGCAATTTCCTGTGTTTGTGATTTTCTCTGCAGTAGAGAGAAAGAAAAAGACAGACTGTAAGTTATCATGATGACTGTGTTCAGAAACCTGAATCAGACAGTTTCCTGAGCCCCATGTGAGCTGGAGGAAGAAGAAGCAGCATACAGGAGGGTTTTTTATGCGTCAGAAACCCTGTTGGCCCAGTTAAAACTCCCTGCCACACATGACAAACGGGCTTGTTTGCAAAGGCTCGTGTTGAAGCGAGGGTCTCCTCTGCTTCTCTGCTGTTTGTCTGGCTCTCTCTGCTCTGTGAAAGGATCCACTGATGAAGGTATGAGGCTCAGTTTTTTCCTCCTTTTATGTAACAAACATGTTCACTGATGACAGTAGAGGCTGGTTTTTGATTGATTGATTACAGATTGTGACTGCATATGTTAAGCTCTCCTCATGTGTTTTCATTTATTTGGGAGAGTTTTGCAGAAATATTACTTTAAGAATGTACTTTCTTCTTTTTATTGTCTGTATTGAAAGTTGTGGACAATTACAGAAGTATGAATACTTTAGTGAAAGCTCCAATTTAATATGAGTAACATAAAACACATTTTTAACTCTCTACTGCACATGTTTCTGTTGAATTAAATGAGGAGCTGCAGAGGGTTTAATGTTGCATGTTGGGATTTTCCATTTTTTTTTTTTTGCCTTAAGGAAACATTGTGCAGTTAAGCTACTTGTCAGGACGATACCATGCTCAGAAATGTATTATTATGTAAAATGATGACTCTACAAACTGGCAATAATGGACACTGTAATTTTATGATCTAATGAAAGGGTTGAAAGGGACCTGATTGAATAGTTTGGGTCTTTTCCTGCTGACAGTGAGGACAGTGAGGGAAAACAGATCCACAGTCAGGTTTGAGAGGCAGTTTACATTGGCATCACTAATCTTGAGCCAACACACAGAAAAAACACATTCTTACAGCATTAGATATTTATTAAACCAAGACTGTTCCAGGACATTGCTATTTATGATAGCACCAGCAGTGGATTGCAAAGTGTAGAATGGAATAAAGTGGAAGTATAAGAAATACAAGAGTGTAACATGTAGCCAGACAAATATATTGCATTCCTCTCGCAAAGGCAGAGTGCAGAAAATGTGATGCCCATCTCTGCTTCACAACCAAAAGTAACTTCTTCTTGGGGCAGAATAAGAAACCAGAAGATGAAGATTGATAAGGGTTAAAATGTTTATACTGAACATATATATATATATATGTATATATATGTATATATATATAATATTTATAACAACAATGTACTGTATCAAATACAGTAAGTAATGTGAGAGATGTTGCTCGTAGTGATGATAGTGCTTTATGAGTGAGCTCATTGTTTAGATGTCTGGCTGCAATTTTAATGTTTTGGTTCACTCTCTCGTTTTCTGCTCCAGCGGGCAGCTGTTTTCAGAGAAAAAACTCTAAAAAGCCACTGTACACTACCTGCTCAGCACCAAACGGCAAACAGACACAGTTGGCTGGTGAACATAGTGGAGCATTTAGCAGCTAAGGAGCCAGATATTTCCCTCAGGAGTTAGTAGAGAGCATAAACAGAGCTAAAAGAGAGTGAATATTGGACTTACATTCATCAAGTGGACAGAAACACGAATTCAAATAAATTATAATGTTGGATGTTAAGCAACTGTTTCCTAACAAGTTCAACATATCAACTTAAAAGGTGATGATATGTTAGTGATGTGTTTACAACTTGTTTCTGCTGCCCCCAAGTGGACAAAAAAATAACCTGTTAATGCAGGTTTAAAAGTAAAGGCTTCGATCAAAAAAAAATGAATCCCTTTTATTATAGTCTCCCATCTGTTTCTTTTCACTTGACTGACATGTTGTTTTGTCAGCAGGTGAAAGGAAATAAAGTCAGCCTTACTGATGCACAGGTGTTTCAAAATGTTTAATTCTTTCCTAATAAATCACACCAAGATAATTAATAGTTTTGATATTGTCAACCTGTCATGAGCTGAAGTCCTCAACGCTTTGAGGTTTGACTGATTTTTATGTTGTCAGTCTGAACATGTTGTAAACCTCTTTCCTCCTCAGAAGTATAGAGGGATGTGGAGCAGCTGCAGCCTCTTCCACAAAGCTCGGATGGCTGCTGCATGTGTTCAGCTTCTGTTGGCTGCCACCTTGTGGACGATGCCTCACATGGGAGCTGCTGCTGCTGTGTTGTCGAGCTCCACAGAGCTGCTCAACACGACCACAGCTGGAGCAGAAACACAGTCTGAAGTCAGGATGCTCACCGAGGCCATCAGTGTGCCTCATAGCAGAAGTAAGCGAGCCATTTCATCCAGAGAGATCAACGCTTTGCTGGACTACCACAACCGAGTCCGCTCTCAGGTCTTCCCCCCTGCTGCTAATATGGAGTACATGGTGAGGAAATACTGGGCACATGGCAGTTTGTGATGATCTTTTTTAGGTTATCATCAAACACAAAATGCCAAGTGCTGTACACACACATGAGAATACATCAATGTGAGGTAAAAATGTGTTAAAACTGTGCAGATAAAAGTAAGAAGGAAAGAAAAAGCTCAACATGAGATAAACCCCAATGTTCTCTTTGGGATCCTGGAGACCCCGGGGCCTCTTTAACAGCACAAAAAACATACTTAACATTGTTTTCCACCTTGATACTCCATTTTTAAAGAACTGCTTATAAACATGATGTTGAACTGATGATTTGCATGACTATACTTCTGTGTTACATCTTAGCTGTAAAACACAGTTAAATACAATAGATTTTCATATGTTCTATATCCGTGATTGATGTTGACGGTACTGTTTATGCAACGCTGCCCCTCCCAAATCCCAAATAATGTGAGTAGACTATTATGATTTCTGATTTTGGAGTTTTATAATAATTTGTTCATAACAGGGGGTCTAATTGACCTCAAAACATTGATACAGAAGACTTACAAAAAACAGCAGGAAGCTGATGTATGTATGAAAGTGCTTTTGGTTTGGTCTTGGTTTGAAGTGGATTTTTGTTTTTTTCCTTAATGAAGTGTGTCTCTCTCTGTTTCTCTCTCTCTCTCTCTCTCTCTCTCTCTCTCTCTCTCTCTCTCTCTTTCTCTCTCTCTCTCTCTCTCTCTCTTGCCTCTACAGCTCTGGGATGAGGGACTTGCTAAGTCAGCTGACTCTTGGGCTTCACGATGCGTTTGGGATCACGGTCCGCCACAAGCCATGAAATATCTTGGTCAAAACCTGTCAATCACTACAGGAAGGTAGTGCAGAGAATCAGCTCGTGGTTTATGCAGTATTGTCTTAACATACACTAAAGACCGCAGGATACAATGATGAAAACAATACACGTGTAGTTATTTAAAATTATATAGACTGAATGTATGTTGGCCATGACAGGTACAAGTCCATCACTGATCTGATCAGGTCCTGGTATGATGAGAGGCATCGTTTCTCCTACCCCAACAGATGCAGTGGATCCGTGTGCTCTCACTACACACAGGTACAGTAGATAGATTTTCTCTGTTGGACGAATCGGGATGGATTTGATCATTTAGTACTTTCAAAATAGAGTTTAAAGAAATGATATGTTCCCAATTAAACATGCGGTTTTGCTTCTGTAGTTAGTTAGTATGTGGTTTTATGGATATTAGCATCAAACTGTGTTTTGTGGTTCCTCTCAGATGGTGTGGGCGAGCACCAAAAGACTGGGATGTGCTCTCAGGAAGTGTGTTAACATGTTTGTGTTTGGAAGCACCTGGAGCGAGGCAATGCTGCTAGTCTGCAACTACTCCACGAAGTAAGAAGATCTTATTTTGATCAGGAGACGCACATGTAGTAAATGCTGAGAACTTCTCCAGGGTTCCCCGATCTGTCTCATACATACTTTATATAAAAAAAAACTACAAATGTATACAGCAACAGGGTGATGATAAAGCCCTTTTAATTCAATTCATTTACTTGATTTCAGAGGATAATCCGATAATCTGTATTTATGTACAGTTTTGATGTACATGTAATTTACTTGATTATTTCCATTATATGTTACTTTATTCTTAAACTCCACTGCATTTCAGAGGAAATATTGTACTTTTTATTCCACTACATTTATCTGACAGCTACAGCTACATACATATGATACATATTATCAGTTTATAAAATGAGTAATTGATGAATTATGATGCAGTGATACCAAAAACATAAACATATTAAGTATTTAAAATGAGCTCTCCACCTCATCCAGCTGCAATATTAAAATATGTTAATGCATCAATAATAATAATCAAATATCATGTATATAATAATATATAGTAACACTCTTGGAGAGGCCTTTTGTACTTACTTTTACTGCCAGACAAATCTTGAATGCAGTCAGTCAAGTAAGTGATCTGTATACTTCTTCCACAACTGTATATAGTGTATATCATGGTATATACAATATGTAGGTGCTGGTGCTTGTTAACATGACAAAACAATCAGATCAGCTGTTCTGTACTGATAGAAAACAACTCAAAACACAATCTTTGGACAGATGAGATTACAACATGCATAAATGCACACATTTTTATCATTAAATGTTTCAGGTATTCTTTATTTTTTAAATATATTTTGGACCCGAACACGAAAAAACAAGGCTTTGAAGCTAACGTTATGTTTATTTGTGTTTCAGAGGAAACTGGGTGGGAGAGGCTCCTTATAGCACCGGGAAGCCTTGTTCTGCTTGTCCGTCCAGCTATGGCGGCTCCTGCTGGAGAAACCAGTGCTCACCAAGCACAAAAAGAAAAAGACTTACAAGATATTGACACAACACTGGATTTTAAACATGTTTTAGTTTAGAAGAAAGAAAAAAATTACAAAATCATTATCCACGTGAAGTCGAGCTTTAACTAACACACAGGCTGCATACTGAGGCAATTTTTACAAAAAAAATAAAAAATAAATAAATAATGCAGCCAGTTAGTCCAGTTACCACTATTACCATATTCATAGTTATTAATGCATTTTCATTGCTGATGATTGTCCACATTTCACTTATATTGAAAACAAAATATTTTTTCCTTTATTGGTTGAAAAAGTTGCCTATTTTTATACCTCTTGGAGACATCTATGGAGAGTTTTTGCACTGTTATTGATTAATTTGCTGCCTTGAGTGACTATTGAGAGTCATTGATTGAAGAAATTAAGCACTTTTGTTGTACAGATTATACTTACTGGAACCTTGGATGTGTTATTGATCCTCTTGCTAACCTGATTAGAATATTTTTCTTTATTTAGCGTGAAAAACTGTCAAGTCATTCCTACAGTAAACCAGAATGTGGTTTAATTTGTGGTTGTCTGTTTGCCTGACTGAACATTAATTAAGTTATAAATAACTGATGGCGCTGTATATCCCTATAAATAATCTGCTGTTCACTACGTGTGTTTATTCACTGCTGCTTCAGGAAATTTTCTGTCCTGCATTTCACCTCATTACATCTCTCCATTTACCCTTCAGAGACTTTCTCTGCCATAAAACTGGAGCTTAATGCAGCTTTTATGGTCTAAAATATGAGGGAATCAGCTGTGCCTTTCAATCAATTCGTGGACACACACACACACTCACACACACACACACATAAAAACACACCGTGTTGCCATTAACAGCAAACATGTAAAATAGTTGATATGGAAACCATTTTCACCCAGCATTAAGAAAGAAAAGTTTCTCGCAAATGAATGTCAAGAGCGACTTTCTGTGTGAGAGAAAACTTTTGCTTATTCTACATTTTCATACAGCTCCATTTATCATAACTATGTTTATTGTTTTTAACATTTTATAGAATTACTGGCAGTTCTTCATGTTGTCACCACCAGTCAAGGCCTCTACAAACACTTTGGGAAATGTGCTTATTTGCCTTTTTGCCAAGACTTAGAGGAGAAGATCGATCCACTTTTATGTCTGTGAAGCTACAGCCAGCAGCCGTTTATCTTAGCTTAGCATCAAGACTGGAAACAGGGGGGAAACAGATAGACTCTGTCCAAAGGTAACAGAATCGGCCTACCAGCACCTCTAAATCTCACTAATTAACATCTTGTTTGTTTAATCTATACAAAAACCAAAGTGTAAAAATAACAAGTTGTGGTTTTACAGGGTTTATATGTCAGACAATATCTTGACGAGGCAAATTTACTTCCTTGTTTTTACTCATTATTGTACGGATTAAATAAGCAAGATATGACATTTTAATATGGTGAATTTAAGAGCTGCTGATAGGTGGATTTTGTTACCGTCAGAGAGAGTCAGGCTAGCTGTTTCCCCCCCGTTTCCAGTCTTGATACTAAGCTAAGCTACCTGGCTACTGTAGTTTCATATTTAACAGATAAACATGAGTGTGGTATCAATCTTATCATCTTATTCTTGGTAAAGAAACAATTAAGTGCCAAACAATTCAATTAAGAGATTGTAAAATTACATAAAAACACCAGTGATGTTACATTATGTAACAAATCCTGATCTTATACAAATAAATCATGTTAAACATCATTATTGTTGAGAAATTTATTTTTTTTAATTTACCTGATTGCTAGCTGCTATCTTTCAGCCTGGATGGTATAAAATTGCCTTTTTAGAAAGTGAAACAGGTGTGCGAATTACATTTCTGCATGGTGATTGTTTTGCGTTTGCATTTTAAAAATAGATGTCAGTGGATGTCCTGCTATCCACAGGTGTTTCTCGCCTAATTTGATATTTGACAGCTAAGCAGTAAGCCACTTCCCCCCTCAGTCAAAACAAAACTGATTGTGCCTACGTCACTCATCATACACAGTTTGTTAGCTGCCACCCTCAGTACATTCTCCACTCCTCTCTGTCTTTTATGTCACTCCCCACCCTCCGGCTTTCTCTCTCCTTTTTGTATTAACTCTATTCCTTATTCATCCATAATCTGTATGTTGAGAAACGGCTGTTTAGAGATGAGAAAGAGGGAGAAGCACATAATAACTTTATGTCTATTTGAGTTTCTATCATCATGTTGCCATAGTTACGGCTGCTATATAGATTGGTGTCCATACGAGCCTGGTTACTGTTTAACCTCCCCACCCACATTTGCCCAGATTAGGAAAATCAATAAGATAACAGCGGCAACACCGGCCTTACCTTGCACCAACAACACCCTTCTCACACTACAGGAGCCAAACTTCCACATTTTACACCTTATGGTTGGGGAGGAAAAAGTGGATTTAAAACATATGCTTGAAAGGAAGCAAAGGACGACATGGTCAATGTAAACACACAGGTCAGCTCAAGTATGGAACTTCCATTTGGTGAGTACACACTTATGTTTTTATCAACTTGTGTCGGCGGTCTCAGTGAGAAAAGGTCGAGTGTTGCAGCTGCTTGCTTTTTTCTTTCTTTTCTGTGTTTTCGCGCAGCAGCCGCTTGGCTCCTGAGCTCGGCTGGATCACAACTGACTCTGAGTGGAAATATCACCGCCATTTGTATCTGGCTTTTTCACACGGCTGTAATCCAGGAGGTGTGTCAGAGATATGGAGGTTGTTAAAAAAGGCCATGGAAGACAGGCCTGATGGTGATGATGGTACAGAGGCTCAAAGGATGATTTGAAATGATGTTGTTGTTGCTGCAGTCGATGCAAGTAGGAGTTTTGAGAAGCTGCAGCACTGGACGAAGTGTTTTTATTCTCTACCTGGGGTGCTGAAAACACTCTTTCTGTGGAGTTAAAAGACTCATATATATATATAAAAGCTATGATGAAATTTTGATGAGGCTTTTGTGGCTATAACATATGATGCTGCACAGCCACAGTTGGAGGGTTTGATATATTTGAGATCACAGAAAACCCTCATCCTTCACATCTCTCTTCACATTGCTGCCACAGGCTGCAGACGCTTGCTGTGTGTGTGTGTGTGTGTCTGTTTTGAACAATCTCAATGAAAGCAAAGGCCTCACTGAGCTCCCTCTCACACCGCCGGCAGTTGGTTGGGGTTTTATTTTTACTCTTGTTATCATTCATTGAATCATTTGCATGTCACAATGGGATGTAGAGATGCAAATCCATGTTCACAAAGCTCTGCCAAATGAGAAAAACAGATAAAAAATTGATTAATGTGGCAGTTTTTGTGCCCATGAACGGATGCGGTGCACATTATTGAGCTAAATGATGATCTTGATCACATCTTTCATGTCTTTCTCTTTTCAATTCAATTCAATTTTATTTATATAGCGCCAAATCATAACAGAAGTTATCTCAGGGCACTTTTCACTGCAGCACAGAATGTGTGGCTCTAGAAGATTAATGATATTGTGACTACTCACAGGGTTAGTTGGAAATTTACTCTGCTTGACAATCTAATCGCTTCTATTTTCTCTTTACTTTGCCGTTTACTCCCATTTGATGTTTTGTTCTCAAGTATGCATTATTTAATTTAATAAAGAGTTACTGATGGGGGATAAGAGCTAGCAACCTTGCTAAAGCTCTCTACCTTGGTTGCTAATGAGACAATAACTTCTCACAGCGTATTCAAAAGACATATTTGTACCATCGACTCCTGTCTCAGAAAGGTCTTCAAACCATTCATGTTTTGAGGAGCAGTTTATACTTCAGAGGAGGTTAAATAAAAGTTGATTTTGCAAGACATCTAATAAGCTACGATGGCCTCCTCCAGTTTGGACTCAAGTTTTGTTCTTGGTCAATGGCACCAATTTGGATGTCAATGTCCACCAAAGTTGAACTTAACTGCAAATATTAGTGCAAATTTACTTTGTCCCTACTTTTCCACTGAAATGAATTGATTTTGCTGTAAATTTCAGTGATAAACTACCACCAATGCTGCTGCTACTACTAATAATACATCCAACTGTCAATTCATGTCACATCCATCAACTGGTTTCCTTCACTGGTAGAAACAGTGTCCTCAAACGTGACAATATCTCTATCAACAAGACATGAATCATCACACAAACATCTGATGATTTTGACATTGTGTCTGCCACCATTCAGATACAACAGCTACTGAATATTTATTGAGATTTTCAAATGCCATCTGAGACGTAATTTAACTCGATCATTTGAAGAGTCTGAGAGACTATAATAGCAATAATGATAAGCACAGATTGCACATTTAAAGGATAAGGCTGGTAATTTTCTATATTTTTCTTATTATAAACAAATATCATGTGCAGAGCCAAAACAACACTGAACTGATTACAAGTATTATGTGTGTATCCAAAGCCTGATATATATATCCTTTTCCTCTGTTTCCTCTGTTGACGATTAAAAACACTGTTTCACTGGGTGACTTCTTCTTTGTCCCCAAGGAGCTCGGTTACTTTAGTTTATTTAAACTGCAATCAAGTTTTCACTCTCTGGAAAGTATTTCCATGTTGGGAAGAGGCCAACGTGCATGTGCATGAGGACGCAGGTCTGTTGACACCGCTCTGCTAGCTTGTTGTGATATGTATCACAAGTCTTGACCTTGCACTAAACTTCTTTGGGAAACTTACAATGTCTGGATCAGAGGCTGATCAGTACAACGAGCATGAAAAAATGGCAATTGTTTACTGCATTTCTTACTTTCCAGACAGTGAAAACTTGAGTGAAAGCCGTTTCTAAACAACAGTTTTTAACAGTCTTTGGTCAACAATGGAAGTCTACAGCACAGAGGAATAAGATATATCAGGCTTTGAATACACACGCAATACTAAGTAGGATCGATCCATTGTTGGTTTGGCTCTGCACATGAGATTTGTTGACAATAAGAAAAACTTGGAAAATTGGCAGCCTTATCCTTTACAGGATAAGTGTGGTGATATTCTACATTTTTCAACAAATGCCATGAAAAGACCAAATCCAATAGTAAACTGAGACAAGGATTGTCTGTGTAGCCAAAAGTCTGATATAGTTTATCCTCTGTGAATCACAGAAATGAGCCACACTGTTGCACTGGGTGACATGTTACTTCATTACAATGAACACACACACAGTAGCTTATATTGTGTCGATCCCACATGCCTTGCTGCCATATGTCCTCTCTATTGTGTATTCATCCGTAGCTGAAAACAGTCCCCAACAAACACACTATTTACTCCTGTTTGAGTAAAACTACAGTGGCCAGCTGTTTTTAGGAAATTAATGAGCATTTTTAAACATGACAGTACATATCCGTTACACATTTTTTACACATTTCAGTGGGAACCAGTGAGATTTGTTGACAATAACAAAAATATAGAATAAACAACAGTCTTATCCTTTAAGCTACATGCTATACAAGAGAAGAGAAAGAGAAAGAGAAAGAGAAAGAAATCCAAAATATTACAGATGTTGCAGTGTTTGTGTTATTCTGACTGTATTCAGTGTATTTAATGAGAGGATGTTTGGGGAATTTTGGCTACAATCACCTAAAAACTGAGTGAGTTGTACTGTTTTTGAGTTCAACAGCAACATTTTCTGAAAGGATTTGTTTACAGTATACAATATGCTTGACAAATCGTCCAAAACCGGGACACATTTATGTTACAAATGCATTCTTTGGCAGCGGCCTACTCTAAGCTTCTTTTTGGCCTAGATCGGGTTATACTATGCTCCTTTGTCCAAACAAACTGTAAATCACTGTTCGGGTTGCCTCGACTTTAAAGTTGTGCTGACACAATGTCTCTAGCAAGCATTACAAATTTAAACATACTCAAATTTTAATGTCATATGTACTGTAAGGCTGAAGAGTTCAGCAGCAGGTTGCAATACAAAAATCATGACGACTAAAGGCAAGCATGTCGAAGATCTGGATCAATTTCTAAAATAACTGAGCGTGTCTGGTACAAAGACTGGACTACTGAGAGAAGCTGACAAACCTTCTTCTCATCATGGTTACTTTAACTTACAATATAGATAACATGGGATTAATTGCTCAACGGTCACAGCCTGGACAAACTCTCCGTGCTCTGCTGTTAACAGAATCACTTGGTGAATGTAAACATGACAACAGCCGTTCAACAGCCCCTCAGCAGATATCTGTTTGCCTAGGAAGCTGAATGACTTGACCGTGGGGCACAGAAAGGTCTGGCTCCACAGTATACACCACCTAAGATACACAGAGTGAGCTATCGGGTCAAAATGACTAAACTGGACTCACAAATAGAACATCTTCTTGTCTAATGGCTGTAACAAATTGAGATTTCTGAATGTTTGTGGCATTTGAGTTAAATAGTAGTTCGGTGAGGATAATGATGAAATAATGAAGGTTTATGATGGGAAAACTTACATCTATACAATACCTAAAATGTTTGCTAAGATTTAGGTGTGTAAAAGATATTAATGCATTAAAATACACACAATAAAAACACATTAAATAAGAACACATGTGCAGGCACTGGACTGAGACAAAAAAAAAACAAAAAACAAGCAAATTAGTACAAAAAACATTCTTATAACACTGGAATAGCACTTATTCAGTGTTTGAAAGACAACTCCACCAAAGTTTGAGCTGATGAACATCTATTTGAATTGAAGACCTGACTGTTGTGCTTTTGACAGACTGAGTTTCAAAAACAGATACAAGAAGTTAATCCTAGAAGACATTTGAGGCTCAAGTTTGGACTCTTCTGGATTCTTTGAACCTTAGTGTACAGTATTTATGTCCAAATAATGGTGACTGAATCAGTTGAAGGATATATTCACATTGTTTCAAGTCTCTCCTAAAACATTAATCATGTGTCCACATGTATATTGAAGGAATAGTTGGTTGCTGTAATTGTTCTTCTTCTCCATGCAGGCCATGTAGAAGTCCATTCCTAAGTGGATTCCAATGTAAGTGATCTAAGCTAATATGAGGCTTCAGCAGTCCAAGTTAAACAAATCAAGTGGTTATTTTCCATAAATTACAGTTGTTTTTAGTACAAAAATTCCCTCTTTGTGTTCCTAGTTTGTGTTTCCTTGCTGAGCTACAGTGGAGGGACAGAAACACAAAGACAGAATTTCACACTAAATAAGGATACAAGCTTGATTTGTCTAAATCTGACTGAACTTTATATGGAGAAAAGGAACAATTACATCAAAATTACTCTTTCAACATACACATTACCATGTGACAATTGTTAAGATAGGCTTGAAAAAAAAGTTAGTTTATCCTTTAAGTTATTTTACAGTTTACATCTGCAGAGTTGCTAAATTCTGGGAAGAATGTAGGATTTGATTTAATTGGATTTAATCATTACACCATTACTAAGTTATCATAGGTACTCTCCATAAACACAACTCTATTATAACGAGCTATATGTGAATTTCAGGAGATGCTAACACAATCCTTATTAGGCATACAAATCTAAAATGAATGCTCAATTTTGCCACAACTGTTGCAACTTTTTTTTTTTAGCCGACTGTAGTTATAACTCTGGCTGTGTTGATTTTCCTTCAGCCACTTTATGACACTATTCTTGTATACTCAGGTGGCCCCATATAATCTGATCAGACAGTTACAGTAACCTGTTACATGAACTTGACCTCTGAAAACATTTATGTACAGTATAATAAAATAAGATGAACTGTAGCTGTAAAAAACATAGAAAAGTTACAGTGTAGTGTCAGCTAATGAAGTGAATGTTACTCTTTACTGTAATAAAGTATGATTTTCAGCCAATCTACATGTGCCTCTCTGCTTTGAACAGAAAGGCCAATTAGCAGCCTGTTTGGAGGGAAGGTATTACACACTGTTCACTTGACACTATTAATCCGGGTTTTCAAGTCTCCAATCAAATCTCATTGTGACAGGCATTAGGGGATTATCCCTGTGTGCCTTGGGCCCTTACAACCGGCCCAGTGGCCCCGGCAAACAGCACTATCCAGTAACAGTGGCCCTGCTTCTCCTCCCAGTCTGCCTCAGCCTGGCTGGGCCTGAGAGAGCCGCCGAGGCTCATGGGCCTTCGCTCAGCTGGCCGGCTCACTTTCAGGGCTCGGCCTTCACAGGGATGTATGGCCAGGATGGGACGCTGCACTTCTCCAACCCAGGTAGAGGTAAAGAGGGAATTTTTCCAAACAAGGCCGAGAGAACTGTGAGAGTTAGTCGATGCTTTGTAGATTATTCCAGAGTCGAGTTGAACGACAAGCTGCTGTTTGTGCATTAAAACCATAGAGCTATGGAGAGTAAAGCTGCTGGAAGCTAAAAAAACAAATGTTGGTATGTGTTTCTCATTCACTGCTGCCTGAATCTTAAGAAAGAAATGTGACGTAGAGTTGTTTTGAGAGAGAAAAGCTTTGAATGTTGGATGTTTACAAGAGCTGCTTCATTGAGTGAAAAAATATGGACACAAATTGACAACAGATTCATGTATATTAGGCTATAAATACGTGATGACTATGTTGGACGCAAAATAATTCAGCGATTCAACAGTTTGAGCAGCCTGGGCAGCTCAATACTGAATTGAGAGTTGACTGCTGTACTGTTACGTGTCCACATGATGG
Source organism: Thunnus maccoyii (assembly GCF_910596095.1). NCBI lineage: Eukaryota > Metazoa > Chordata > Actinopteri > Scombriformes > Scombridae > Thunnus > Thunnus maccoyii. The sequence continues at coordinate 28,836,670 of NC_056536.1, read as the reverse complement.
CAGTAGTAAGCAGTGTTTCATATTTCCTGACAAGCAGTGGTGGAAGATAACAATACATTTACTGAAGTACCACTCAAGCATAAGTGGTACTTATGCACAAGCATAACTTTGAGGTACTTGTACTTTTAGTATTTTCATTTTATTCTACTGCACTAAATGCATCAGACAGTTTTAGTCACTTGTTATTTGCAGATTAAGATTTCACATGTAAAACTTGCGATTAGCTTATAAAATGAGATGAATTGCTATAGATTGAACGACCCAAAAGTATATAAAGTTAAAGTTGAAGTTAAAATGAGCTCTTCCATGATTACAGTAAAATGCTCCTTACATGTTAATGAATCAGTACTAATAATCCAATTGTAATATCATAACACTGACAGGAGCCATTGTAGTACTTTTACTTTTAATGCTGTAAATACATTTTGCTGATAGTATCAATTTTATTTATATAGCACAATATTGCAAATCACAAGTTTGCCTCAGGTGGTCTTACAATCTGTACAACAATACAACATCCTCTATCCTTAGACCCTCGATTCAGATGAGGAAAAAGTCCCTTAAAAACCCTTTAATGGGTAAAAGCAACAGAGGAAGGATCCCTCTTCCAGGACAGACAGACATGCAATAGATGCATGTCTAGCAAAACTACAGAAGTACAGGACTTTTAGAGTATTTTTACACAGTTTTATTGCTTTTTTTTTTTTATATAAAAAGGGATTTGAATACTTCCTCAACAACTACCAACAGGCAGGCTGCAAAACAAAAAGGTTGTCCTGTGACATTGAAATAAAAAATGAAAGCGTGATCAGATGACGGAGTTGGTTTGTTCAAACAGCACCAGACCAGAGCAGCATGTGACCTCAGCATGCAGGTAGGAAGAGAGCAGCGAATGAACACTTGACGAAAATGAGCTGATGAAGTGTTGAAACTGACGCATGCAGTCAACAGGCTGTACATCAGATGAACGATAATGTGTTTGTCTTATTGAATTAAGTATAAAAGCTCAAATCTTTAGAATATTTTTTGATGCTATTAATCAGATTTCAACTTTGGATGAAGTCCTCTGCACTGAGAGGATAAGGTCGAATTCCTAAACATTTACTGCCTTGTTGTTCGAGCTGTGGAGGTTAAACGTCTATTGATCGTCTGATGACTGAAGGACCTATAGAGAGTCACAGAGATAAAAGTGCTCAGAGCAGAGCTGCTGACAGGGGTGATCGGGCCAGCAGTCAAAATGAATTCTCAGCAAAACAGAGTTAATGATTGCAGAGTCTTATCACACACTGTGATTGATTTACGTCTTGCATGGGCTTTCGTGTTTATTGATGCAATTGTTTACTTATTTGGTGCACAGAGGCTACTTGAGTTTTTTTAGTGTGACTAGACATGTAGCAGGATGAGACATGTTTTTGTAGATTAAAGATTTTATCAGTGAAATGCGAGAGAATATTGCCTTCAGTTTGATATTTAACAAAGATGTACTGAAGGGTTATTTTGGCTTTAAAGGATAAAAATGTGACATGAAGAGATATTTGAAGTGAGGCATGATTGTGCAGGAGACCTACAGATATATGGAGAGTTTGTTTCTGTGCATGAATGCAAATAAGTTCATTATATAAACTGCCATAAGATCCAGACTCAGATTCAGACTACTTTATTGTCCTTTAAATTTACATAAAATGGAAATTTGTCTTTGGCACTGGCATATAAGACAACACATGTCATACACAGCAATACAGAACAATACACAATATTATATATTATACATTAGAGGTAGGATAAAATCTTTAGGTGACTAAGTAATAAAAGTGATGAGTGGATTCTTCTTCCACTGGCATGTAAGTAAGTCTGTCATAACCATCACAGCAATGCGTATTAGAACATTTTAAACACAAAAAGACAGAACACACAGTCTCACAAGAAATTTGGAAAGAAACTCACAGTGCACTGTGTTATCTTTTTCTCCACTGCACACCTCCCTCATTTATTTATCTAAGTTTTTTATCACCCTGTAATATTGTGAGATACTGAAGTACTAAATAGACACTCGTGGTTTATCATTACCCCGAGACCAAATAGTTATCATGGGTGAGGACGATATGACAACTCACTTTCAGAGAGAAGATCTGATTTCAAAATGACATCTTATATTCACTGAAATCATGTTGGTCCAACACAGTTAAACGTCCCCTTAAAGGGGAATTTATATGACTGAAGAGAAACTAAAAGACAACATATTTGAGTACATTTTGATCTTTTTAACAAACATGATAAGTAAGGCCTCTTCAAGGCTCTGTTTGGCAACCTGATAATATCCATGATTACATCAGTCATTTTAGCACAGAACCTTTCAAAACTACAGAAGTAACCCTACAGGACATCAACTGGCTTTGTTTAACATGGTTTGTAGGCCTCTGAACACAGATTAGTTTCACTGGAGGTATAAAGTGTTATTATTTGACAGGAAAAAAAGGAACAAATATTATTTAGCTGAGTTGTGTAGAAGTAGTTTCCACAACACAATCTGACAAATTAAACATGCTTTAAGGATAATGTATATATTTCAAAATGGTAATTTGATCTTCACAATAAAAAAAATCAATCTGTGTCATTATGGGCGATGAAAGTAACTGACAATATTCAAGTGGCACAGAAAATATGATATTCCCCCTGGTCTGTCACGGGGGCTTGCATAAGCTGTGTTATTTGCAGATAGTTATCTGTTGACAAGGTCTTTGCCATGACACTCTACTCACCTATCTCCTCCATCTACTGCAGGAGAGCAGAGCAGCAGCCTTTTTCTGCTGGCCTCAAATCTGCTGCAGCCAGCACATTGTCTCCTTTTGTTTTACTCTTATCAACATCAACACGCTCCTGGATTTGCCTCTCAAACACTCACATTTTCCCCTGTGGTGTGGCTCTCTGTGAAAGAACAAAATAAGTCCCCAGACAATGCATATTCCACATCTTTTTTAACTCTTCCAGGCCATCATGATCGTCTTTTCCTCCCAGCTGCTGTGCTCCTGTATTGTGATTTTTTTTTTACTACGCTGGTTCCCTGCTGCTTGCCTTTGAGATCGGACTTGGGGAAATGAAATGTAGTCATTGAGGAGAAGGTACAAATAGGCAGTGGTTGCAAATGGAGTTTGGTCAGTGGTCGGAGATTCCTATTCAGAAGATAGACAGGACTTTGTTCACAAACTGGAGTTTGAAGTTTCAAAGGGGAGAATCACACAAGTGTTACATCAGTTCTCAGCGATCCTTTGACTTTTAGCCCCGGGGCAGGAGTTTGGGTGACTGATTATAAGACAGTCACTCTCTGGCCCATCACATTTCAACGTGGCAGCCTCCCACTGTGTTTAGTATGAATTTAACAGCTAAATGTGTATCAAGGAGCTGTGTAAAAGCTCTGTTTATCATCAATTTTATTTTATTTTATTGATACAAAAATAATGAAAATCTGACTTTATCTAATTTAATTTGATGACATGCACATAACACACTTAATATACAACTATATAAATATTTACAAAATGAAAAAGGAGAAGAAAACCAAAACAAAGGATACATTCAATCCAACATGGGACCTGGGCATGCCAAAATATAAAATATAATAACATACAACAAACTGTAAATAGCATGTAACACAAAAAAGTGTATAAAATTATCCCGGACACAGGTTAAAAACACTTAAATTTAGCTTATTTCATGATAATATCAAGGACTGCTGTGTCTCCGCTACATTACAGGCTTAAGTGAATGTTTTCACGTCCATTTAATTATTAAACTATTTTTAAAATGTTGGTCTAAAAGTACTTATATAAAAAGAAGTATGTGGACTGAATTTTAAGTAATATTATACTTATGCTAGTCTCTACAGTATTACGTTCATACTCCTGTTGACATTCTGGCACTTGGCCATTTAGGCATTTGTACACATGACCTGCTGCATGCTCATGCTCTGTTAATTGTAATCCAAAGTCCACAGTAATAAAAAGTGAATGCAAAGTCAATTCTTTAGTATATTATAGCCATACATAACATTTTCTTTGTGCTAGTTATGGTAATGTCTGTTTGCCTTGTGTGGCAGCTGGATTCACGAGATCGCAACATCATGACATCAGCTGACGTGTGAGGTTAAATGTCTGTCTGACGATGTGTTGAACCACCATTGTGGTCCAGATCTGAAATATCTCAACAACTATTAGCTGGATTGGCATTAAATTTGTTATATAGATATTCATGGTGCCCAGAGGATGAAGCTCAATGACTTTGGTGATCCACTGACTTTTCCTCTAGTGCCACCATGAGGTTGAACTTTTTGGTTCAGAATGATGTCTCGGGAAAAATTGGATGGTTTTCCATGAAATTTGTTACGGACATTCACAGTCATTTTTCAAGCAAAAATAAAACAAACAAACAAACAGACTGTTTCGGACTGTTGGTCAGACAAACAAGATATTTGAAGACATTATCCTGGTCTCCTGGAAGGTTTTTCATAGCTTTTTGACATTTTACAGACTAAATGATTAATCAAAAATAAATAAATAAATGAAATTAGTAGATTAATCCATAATGAAATAATCATTAGTTGCAGTTTATGACCAAAACTAATGACATTCCCATCAGCCTTAGATGTTAGCAAATGTTAGCATGCTAACATGCTAAACTAAGGTGCAGAACATGGTACATTACACCTGTTCAACACATGGATGTATCAGCATATTAGCATTTTCACTGAATGCATGTTAGCATGCAGATCTTAGCATTTAGCTCAAAACAGTGCTGTTCCTAGTAGGCTACAGCCTTACTGAGCTGCTAGCATGCTAGACTCTTGGACGGCATTCAGACCAACTTGAGCCCTGCTTGAAAAAAAATTCAGCCCTCTCATTTATTTGAATCTTAAACAGGGTGGTGCATTGACACAGTAGGATTGCCGACACAGAGGCCTCTGCAAAACAAAGTAGGGTTGTCCAGCAAAAAACCTGGTTCAACATTTGCTGCAACGCAGTTTGATGAGACAACTGCAGATGACCGAAAGACCAAAACCATCTTCACTTTTGACATGCTGTGTTCGCCAATCACATACAGTACCAGTCAAAAGTTTGGACACAGTTTCTCATTCAAGGTATTTGGGAAGGTGTGTCCAAACCTTTCCAAACCTCATATTTTGTTGTCTGACCTGCACACAACAAAGCTCCTTGCATTGTTTTAATGCAGGGCTGTTTTTGGTCTGAATGCAACTTTTGTCTTTCTAACGTTTCACTAATTTGTCAACAGTTAGATGAGAAGATTGATACTACAGTAAATATGAAGCTACAGCTAGCAGCCGGTTAACCTAGCTTAGGTGAGACTAAGCTATTTCCTCATTTCCAGTCTTTATGCTAAGCTAAGCGTCCCCTGGCTGTAGTTTTGTATTGACCAAACAAATATGAAAGTGGTATTGAGCTTTTCATCTAACTTTCGGTAACGAAAAAGCGTGTTTCCCACAGTGCCGAACTACTAGAGATCTTTTTTCTGTTTCTAAATTTAAAGGACCAGTGTGGATTTAGTGGTGTCTACTGTTGAGGTTGCAGATTCCAACCAACTGTATACCCATCCCCTCACCCTCCCCTTCCAAGCGTGTAGGAGAAACTATGCTGGTTGTTAAACTCTCAAAAAACATAAAAGGCCCTCTCTAGAGCCAATATTTGGTTTGTCCATTCTGGGCAACTGTAGAAAAATGGCGGTGCAACATGATGGGCCTCATGGAAGAGGACCCACTCCCTGTGTAGATATAAAGGGCTCATTCTAAGTTAACGAAAATACAAAAATTCTTATTTTCAGGTGATTATACACTAATTAAAACATACTGAGGAATATCATGTTCCGCTACATGCCACTAAATTCTGCAGACTGCACCTTTATGACCGGTATTCGACTTGCGAATAATTTTTCTGAACCAGAGTTTCCAGCTCACAGCTGAATTATGAATACAATAACTACATTTGAATTTGTCACCAAAAAGAACATGTGCCACTTTCACATTATTTCCTGTTGTTTTACAGCCTCCTGCACGTGTCAGTCCACCCCGTGCTCTGTGGAAATGTAGGTGCAGTATGTTAAGACAAACCCCCCGCCCCAAACTGCAGATAAGTTATGTGAGAATTTTGAACAAACCTGCCCTATCTAAGACATCAGAACAGTTTGTCAGTTCTTGATTAAGAAAGCTATAACTGTAAGATTATACTTTATAGTCCTGTATATGACTGTTCCTTGAGGAGTTCACAGAAGTTCAAGATGGGAGCAGCAATAAAACTTTAATGACGAGGAAGATAAGATTTTGCTCTGAGTGACTCATTTAAAGCATCAAGCATTCTCCCATCCTACCCCCTCAACCCCCCTTTGCTCATTTGCTTACTGCTTTGAGCAGCACACTTCTTGAGCAAATATGGGAATTGCAGAAGAGCAGCATGGATCGAACGTGAAGAAATGTTGAAACGGATGACCTCTGTACACACTAGTAAAACAACACGCCCCAATAAAGGTTGCGTTTGATGCAGAATAATCATTATTAGAGTAGGAGTGTGTAAAACAGCTACTAATCACTTTTTGATCACGGGTGTTGTTTCCATTGAGTTAATCAGGTTAGTTAAGGCCTTCACTGCATTTACTCATTGTGAGACCCTAAGATCAATGAACCTAAATCTGTGATCGTACCTGACAGTATGAAAAGAATAGTTTCTGTAGGTTTTAATCACAGATTGATCACTTCCATTTTCATTTCTGATTGGATTACTGTGAGAGGGGTTTTTGTCAATATTCAATCATTGAACAGATCATCTCAGAATCATGCACAGGAGCCTTCAGTAATCTTATGGTGTTTGCCTGCTGTAAGAAAAATAATTTTATGAGTCCTCAGTATAATTTGAGTACATGGTTAACAAGTTCACCTCTCTGGGGTTTAACTGCTTCTGAGGTCTAGCTGAACTCAAGATCGTTGACCTATTTCTATGTACTGGCACTTTCTCTTCAAATACAAGACTACTGTTTACTGTGGGAGGACACTTTGTGCAAACAGAGGATTCATGTATGAAAACAATGAGATTCAGCGTGTTACAAAAATCACAAGTGGAAACCATCCAAAACCTGAACGAACATGTGCCTTTTGGACCAGTGTTGGATTTCATATATGAGGAATGATTAATTGTTATTAACGTTTCATTCTCACTTCAAATTTTACTTTTGCTGAAATTTCAAACTAATACAATAGATGAAAAGACAACATTAGCTACTATTTAGCATTTATAAGCATAATATAACTTAATACATTGTTTATGACACACTGTAATGGAGTTATAAGCAGATATGAGGGCTTTTTAAGTGTTTATCAATGTATTTAGCAACAACTAAATTTCTTACTGTGATGCATTAACAGTTCATGAATTAATCAGTGATTGATAACACAGTATATCATACAGTAGCTGCAATCACATTTAATGATGTATGACTAAAAATATGAACAAATCCTTACAGTGTGTTATAAAACGTTTATTAAGTGTTTATACACATGTACAAATCATTCACATGCAGTTTTAAAACTGTTTATAAATGTGTTCAGAACTCATGAAGACATGTTGCGCTTTGTTAATTTCGGTAACAGTAGTTTGACCAAAATTTTGCAACTCAAGTCCACTTCCTTTATAGATTTCAGCTGCATGTGTTGGCCCTCATCAGTAAATATCTGTTTATAAATGAATTTGTACTTAATTAATAAACTCAGTAAAAAAAAATACAATGGGTATAATGGATATAGAACAAAACATAAACACGTCATAATTAATGTTCATATATAATACGATTACGACTGTACTAAATTATATTGTCAATCCTTCGTTATCAATTTATACAACAGTTACAGAAAGTTCACAGGAGGAGTTGTAGTTGTAGTACACTAAAAATGATATCTGATTACAACTACAAGTGTGTTAAATACTGCTTGTAAACATTAAATAAGGAGGGTTAAAATAAAATTTTACTAGTGATCAGTGCTGATTTACATCATCATATGTGAGAACATGTAGAAAGTCGAAATCACATATAAAGGGATAGTTAACATGGCCACAAACAAGTAATTTACATTCACATCTGAAAATTTACACCAATAAGCATGCAACTTGAAAAAAACACATAAAGTTGCATATTTCTTTTCAGTTTTATTCAGTGAAATGTTCCCTTAGAGTGTGCTCTTTAAATAACAGTAGTGTAATACACATGATTTTCCTCCTATTTTCGTCTAACATCCCCCCACAAGCACATCAGATGAGCTGTCAAGTACCTCATCATCAACACCACTCATCTTGGTCCACATGCGTATATTTAACTTAACAGTATTACATAAATATAGTGTATAAAAGCTGATCAATGTCAATCATTTTTTCATACAAACACAGGTACTACACAACCATTTGTCTGCTTATTTTGACTTTTCTGCTCATTTGCTGACTACTTTTGATAAATTCTCCATCACAGCTCACGTTACAACTGATTCAGGTTGTATCTTGTGGGTTATTAGTTATTATGACAATAAAAACAAGTGAGGAATATTTGGGTATATATACAGTATGTATACGCATATGTATGTTGTATATATTACCATTATCATTTCTAACAGTATCACTCTGTCATCTTTTTGTACTACAGGTGATCATAAACAATATAAATAAAGTTTTACTTTAAAAAGTAAGTAAAATATACTGTAAGTGGGTGAAAAATGCTGCTGTACTTTAAAAAATAGTATTTATTTGTATTATATTGACCGGGAATGTGCAAAGTTAACAGTAAAAACAGTATAAATAGTAAATGTAACGTGCAAATGTAATAATGCAAAGAACTGCATTAATGTAATGCAGCATGTTCAAAAGAGCTCACTCTGATGAAGTGCTTTGAGACATGCTTAGATGAAGAGCTACAGAAAATAACATGCCTTTAGCTGTCAAACACAAACTGATTTCCTTTCCTACTGCAGAATACGTCCTTTCATTATTTTCCCTGTACAACAATTCTTCAACATGCTCTGAATCATCAAGGCTGTCCAACAACAAGTGTTGGGCTTCTGGATCAGCCTCACGTGCATTTTCAGAAACAATGAAGTCTTTTACATAAAGGCATCACTTTGCTGTAGCAAGAGTTATTTCCCCTGTTAATTACGCCAGAATTAACGAAGGTTTAGC